>NW_007579131.1:67899-185302 GCF_000690725.1 Stegastes partitus
TAAAACAAAGATTTACAGAAAACATCCAATTAGCAGAGGCCAGGATATCATGACTTCTAGTCCATGGTTTCAACCATATTCCAAAACTGCTGGATTTTACATTTCCTGTTTTGCAACTCAGCTGTGTCTTTCATTTGACCTTCAGTGGTCTGGTCCCAATCTCCACATAGACTCACAGAGTTTGGGACGCACTACTGCAAAGTGCGTCAGGGCTGTCCTACTGTCATATCCAAAGTGCATGAGAGCTCTGATGCAAACTTCATGACGCAATGGCCTTTCTGTGAGTCATGCCTGCAGGGACGTCCCCATAGTTCATAGTGGAATAAATGATATACAAACATGGTCGTCCTGCCTGGCACAATAGTTTATCTGTACGTGACAGAATCTGGCTGCTCGCCGCTGTGGTTAATTACTGCACATTTGCAGAGTTCTTGCTATTGTCAAACATCCACATAGGGTTTACAGATGTCCGTGGCTTATCTGACTTTTGAGAGTTTGCTAAAATGTATAAAAACGATTCCAAATTCCCCCCCTTTTATAAATGGTGAAGCCTTGTTTCCATGGTGTGTCCCATTCCTCCTTTATGTACCATTTCAAGGTCTCAATGACTCACACACTACAGCAGTGACGTCAGTTCAGTCTATGAGGGTGAAGTGTTTAGGCCTTAAGGTGGAGATTGGAGCTGGACCAGCAACTTCCAAATAAACCATGTATGTCTTTGTAATGACAGCTTTTGAATAAAGATCTCCCATCATCACGTTGTATCACGATGCTTAGAAGCCGATCTTGTGTTTCGTCTGACAGCTTTCAAATTGTAATGTAGAAATAACTATAGCCTGCAAGTAAATATGAATAAAAAGTACAATATTTCCCCCTGGATTGCAGTGGAGATGAAGTGTAAAGAAAAGTAGCCCCAAATGACACAAACATTAAGAGAAATCCAGACGTGCTCCAACCACAAACATCTCTCAGGATTAAAGATAAAAGTGGATGAGTGATCTGACATTTTATTTCCACATCTGCAGTGTGATTATCCAGAACTTTCAGCTGTTTTCGCTTCGTTATGTTTAGACAGAAACAAGCACAGCAGAAATACTGAACTCAGAAGGCCTACAGGGGGCAAATAAATTATTAATTCATCCAACTCCAGCTGAGCCTCACTTTCATTTCTTTAAATCTTTATTTTGTGGTAGGTTAAAAACCCAATAAGCTGCTGGTGGCTTTTCTTTTTCGAGTGTTTAAAGAACATCCTGCTGATCAGACAAGCTGATTTTGCTTTCTGTGAAATTGTTTATTTGGATTCCTGTTCTGCATTAGATTGTCAACAGCTTCTCGTCTTCGGGACCGTACTTGCTGTGATGTTCATTTGATTCTCTGTGCTCTGATAAAACCACCCCCCTACTGAACACAAAAAAAATATTGGTTACAAACACTAATCACGTAAAGTTATCATCAGGTCAGGTGCACTGTTGGCCCAAGCCGAGTTCACAATTATCTCAGTAATTTGGATAATACCAAAGACAAGCAAGTATCAGGTGTCCTAAGACTGGAGCCAATTTTACCTTATCTCTGAGATGTGCAGGGAATTAGAAATCGGCAATCATCCAACAGCCTCCCGTCAACACAAATTCTCTCTCACACTCACACAAACACGAAAGACTTTATTCTGTGAACAGACTGTATTAATTAGTTGCCCACCTTCCTATTCTCTGATCTCCTTTAGGCCTTTATTTTCCCTCTGTATGCGTTAGGTAATCATGATTGTCCTGGGGTGTAAACATCAAGCTGCACAGTAAATCATCATAGTGAGCCGAGTCAGGGCTGCACAACTGGCCTTCAGAGGGAAACGGTATAGCGTCTGTAAGACAGAGACGAGCGTCGTTTAATGTATTTCTAAGTACAATGTATTAAAAAGGCTGAAGGAGCACATGGGAAAAGGAGATAATAATAATAAAAAAAAAGTTGTAATTATCAGAATGGCTTATGGAAGAGGCTGATATTGGCATCATCTGATATTTGCTGTTGGGATATTTGCTGTTGGGAAAGGGGGGGGGGGAGTACATAAAATATTGTCAAGCTAACTGCCAGATGAGGGAGTGTCTGACATTTCATTTCTACCAGTAAATTGGATTTACTTCCAAAGGGAGGAGGTGTCTCAAAGAGTTTTTGGCATTCTTTTAACTTTGTTGGAAGCTTATGTAAAGAACTGATGGCCCCAGAAGGAGTAAATTTTACACCACAGCTGCTGCAGCAGTGAGAACTGGACACCAAGGACATTATGTTGTCCACTTTGTCTTGTTGGCCTAGTAGATAGCGGGATATCTAAACACTACTAACAGATTTCAGTGAAATTTGGTGAATAACTAGGCCATGAGCCCAGAAATAAGTGTGAAATCAATTCAATAACATCACTATGTGCCTATTTATAAAGCACTTGTTGTGTTCTGCCTGATGATTCATTTTTTGAACGAAACACTTCCGTCATCTGTCCTTCTGCGCATTCTGTGAACACTGGTTCAGTTGGATTTAGAGGATCCAGTTTAAAAAAAAAAAATAATAAAAAATGATTCGTTTGGTTTTTGATATGGTGCACCAATAACCGGTGGCCAAATGCTTATAGCTGTTGCATATTTGATATAAAGTGCCATCAATCTCAGATAAAGCAAAGCACATGGCATATGCACATACCAACGGTGAGCAATCTTGCACGATGTAATGGCACTCGGCCTATACGGAGCTCTATAGCTGCAAGATAAGTTGCCATGGGTCATAAGTCAGTGTCACAGCTCAGTAAAACTGTTACGACGCAAATCCGCAATTCAGGTAATGGAAGCTTTGCAGGGAAAAACAAGCAAGAAAAAGCAGGAACAGGCGAGGAGTCCATGAGGCAAGTCAAGTCCATGAGGCTGGAGCTGGCAGGCAACCAGATTAAAAGGGCAAAGGCTGAGTGTAGAAACAGGCAGGGAATCTAGACGTGCAGAAAATCTAGACGTGCAGGGAATCAGCCCGGAAAAAGGCCAAGAAGCTTAAGACACAGTATAGGCAACCTGCCAGGGAATGAGGGCAAGTTAGTTAGCATGAGAGCAAATGAGGGAATGCAGAACAGGTGAGTAGGAAGGTTTGGAAATGGCAGGAGAGGCTGGGGTTAGTGCAAACCAGACGGAGGTACGAGGATCTGGAATGATTTGTCATCTGCCACGTCAGAGGTATAAATGGGCAAACAGGCAGACGTATATGGAATAAACCAGTAAATAAACAGGTACTGTGACAGTCTGTCTCATCGAGGCACTGTCCTTGAAAGTTGATACGCTAACTGTGTCTGTCTATGGTTTGGTACTGGCCAGGTATTAAACTGTGGATTTATCAGACCTTGTTTGATCAAAATACCTACCAACTGCTAGAAATGGGGTTGATGAGATGTTTAAAGATGTGAAATTGGTCTGCAAGGTGGAGAGTAAGTTGTTAAATTTATTAAAATCCCCTGTCCCCTGATAAAACTTTAAGAAGTCTGGATGTCAGAAAATGCATCAAAACTTATTTTGAAACAGAAGATTCTGGAGTCTCCAGTGTTTAGGAAGTAGTTGAATTAATTTTTAATAATTCTGCAAATGTTACAAGGATCTGGGGCTCTTCTCTAGACATGTGGGACAAGAAAAAAAGGACTTGCATCCCCAGTAAAATAAGATGTTAATCTCATTTTGTCTTTTTGGTACAACATCATCAAATGAATGAATTATCTTCTGTCGGGCGATGGTATTGTTTTTTTTCTTAGTGTTGATTCTCATGTCGATTCTGGGTTAGTTTGGGTTTTGTGTCTGTCTGTGGATGAAACGAGGGCTCTAAAATCTATTTTTTAAATTAAGAAGGACTGTGGAGTCACATAATAATTCTGTGTGGGTTCATCCTAGTGAGCAGCACATTTACACAATAGTTTGACCCAGTACTGGCGCATAAATATTTATTAGTGCCACTTTAAGTTTTCTACAGTTTGCAAATTCACAAACTCCCTGGACTATTGTGCAATATAATACTATTCTATTATAACAAATTTAACAGTCAACATCTGCCAGTCACCAACATCCCAATGGGTATAATGCCATATATTTGGATAAAGATGCAACACTTCAACACATTGCACATGGCTAAAATAGTATAATTCTTGGATTGTATGGTAGAAGTGAAGTTTGGGTTTTCTTAATTCTTCTTAAATGATGAGGGATTCATGGCCTTGCGTGAATGTGCTTGCAGGTAATTAGCACCATTACTTTTATTGCATGTTACTAATATAAAAATGCTTTACAATGCAGCATTTAAAACAGACATCTACATGTTTTATGCCCTGCAGTGAAACCATGACAGTGCATTCAAGGAATTATACCATGCGCAGACTATAAAACTGTGTTGCATTTTGTTAAGATCCATTACTTTACCGTCGCATAAAAATAATAAATTCAATTACAGTGATAGGAGCTGGTTTGTGTTCTACTATTTTACAGCATGTCATTATCCACACACACACACGGCTTCCACCAGCTCCTCGACAAAATGTTCCTTAACTGTATGCATATCCGCAAATGAAGTCCACTGTCTTGTCCGGTAATTTCCACGGACACTTGTGGTGCCTGGAGACCTGACAACCTCTCACTCCCACAGTGAGCAAAAGCTGGCTGCACAGGACAACCCCCGGGGACTAACTATCTTAATTAGCAAGTATTCCTTTTTCTAGAGTAAAGCATGCCACAGCGGAGGGCACAGTGAGAAAAGGCCAACCCGCAGCTTTCCATTAAAAGCTTAACTGGGTTAGAAGCTAGCAAGAGCATCTAACAGCGGGGTGATCAAAGACTGAACACACAAATCAATGGCCACTGTTCACGTGTGAGCGTGCATATACTGAACAAATGTGTGCGCAGGCATGCACCCATACAGTGGGATCGCATAGGCTTGCATTAAATTGAAACCATTTACGCTTGAAAAGCAGCTGGACCGCTGAGATATCACTGCGTCTGGACACTTCAGCAGGTTTATTATGGATATCCACATTCAAACAGCTTTCCTTTTCTCCCCCGTTTTCACGTGCATCCAACAGTTCAGTCGGCCACAGCCTTGTGTTATGAAGCAAAAAGAAAAATCCAAAGCACCTGCTCTTATAACCACAGAGCATTTCAAGGCATTAGGATGCATATTGACAATACAGGACCTTGAGCAATTACAGGCCTTATCTTCCTGCCTGACAAACAGTCCGCTTCATTATGGGCTTTTAGCTGACACCTTGCCTCAGCCTTCTCCATTGAATCATCACTGCTAATGCAGAAAATGAAATGGCTAAGAGGTTTGTTAAATATATCTGAATTGTTTAACCATAATTTTCCTCCTTAATAGTCCTTTTAAAGCTTCCATTAGTGAGTGGATGCAGTGAATGACAATTGAAGAAAAAAATTTAAAAAAAAAAAAGAATTCAGGGATACAGAGGAGGAGGAATAAGTAATGCATTAACTTTTGAAGGAGGCAAAATGGTTTGAAATACTTTCAAGTATATGACAATTACAAGGAATAAAGTGGGTGCTCTTTAAAGCCTGATTGTGGGACCAAATCAATAATAGAGATATATTTATTTATCTTTTTGTGTTAGAAAGAACCTTGTGCATGCAGAGTACTTTAATTCCAGATGGGTTAGTTGCAGCACTGATGCCGTCCGACAATGAATAAGCTGGAATAAAATGGTTTATTTCATGTTCGGCTACAGCTGCTGTCCACGGTGCTGAACCTTCACCTGGACCCAGTTGGCAGAAAACACAACTCTAGTACAGTAAAATAACTGAAAATAAAAGACCGCTGGTTTAGACTTCAGGCTTCTGTCGCTGGTGTGGACGGTATATTTTTTCAACGTGTCCTTTTTGCACGACACCCAATAGATTAACATTTTTGGCCCGGTCCTATCAATCCTGCTCATCACTCATTCAGCACAGTGATTTTTTTCGTATTTATTTCCCCCTTCTGGGTAGAAATCAAGATGTAGGCCCATGGGCTAATGAGCTTTAATTACTGATGATGACTAATTGTACCTGCTATGAGACATCTCATGATGTTACCATAGAAACACAGCAGGTGCCATCTTAGTGGGTGTAGTGTTGATATATGGATGCTGTGTACAATATGCTACCCATTAATTAAATATGACGCCACAACTTGTCAAGGATAACTGCCTCTACTTCAATACAGGCTCTGAATTTTCTCTTTTAAAAAAATAGAAATAAAAAAAATATATGTATTTTTTTATAGCTGTCCAGGCACCAGTACACTTAGTCTGAGTTCAAAGGTTAAAATAGACAGGAATAGTGTTTATTTTAGTATCAGGTGTGCATGATATATTTAATTTTCTCAAAGAGCATGGAGTCCAGGATGTGTTTGCCCCGGTCACAGAGATAACCCCAGCGGGGCGGCGTGAAGCAGGAGGCAGAGAGGAGAAGGTGCAGACAGACACTGTTTACACATGACAAATAAGAAGCGTTACGATGTGTGTCCAGGGAGGAGGGAGGAGCAGAGAGGCTGGAGAATGCAGAGAAGGTTCTGCAAGAGGCTGAAAGGGACAACAGGGCTGTCTGCGGGATATAAGAATTCGATGATGGATGGAGAGACAGAAGGAGACGAGGTTAAAATGAGGGAGAGAAAGAGAATGAAAGAAATTAGGAGATGAAACGAAGGGTCGGAAAGGTAAGGAGCCATGTAAACACTGTGATATTGACTAATTCAAGGCAGCAGCTAGCGAGCAGGTCTGACTATGTGGCTCCTTTTGAATCCGGCAAAGCGAAGCAGCAGCGAAACTGGCAAGACTTTCAACAATCAGTTGACTGAACCTGAAACAAATTACAATTCACTTGATATAAGAAAGTGCCTCCTCAGAAGGCGAAAGCAGCACGGCAACAAAGAAATCTGTCAGAGCTGTTCAAGAACGGGACCAAATGATGAAGATGAAACATTAGCGGAGAGTGTGTGGAATGTGCAAACAATAAAAAAAGACTCAGTTAAAGTCGACTTTCTGTAGAGGTCGTTTGCTCTTTCAAGTTGAATGCTCACAGTGTTATACAACCAACTGGTTTCACTGTGCCTGTAGTTAACTTTGAGGTCTTATTTGGCATGAAATCCCAAATTTAATTGCTCCTAATATATCTTTAATATGCAATCATTATTCTTTAAATTATATTTGTAAACTATTCTGACCTTTTTCATTGAAAGTCGGTTTCTTCAGAGCAAAAAAATACATGTCTACAAGTAAGGATTCTCTATGCAGGAAATTAACCTCCTGAGACACAGAAGAAAAAGAGCCTTTTTACTGAAATGTTTTATTAGACCAATAAAATCTCTGTGCAGTTCTGACTCCAGTAATCATAAATCACACCATCATTTATACGCAGAGACACAAATCTCTTCCAGATCTTAACTCTAAACGCTAATACTCATAAGTTACCCAAACCAGGAAAAGACTATTTTTATCGTTAGGTCTATAAAGTCAGCCTTCAGGCTTGTGTACATTGTGTACTTGTGCACATATTGCCACAACCCAACAGGAATCCAATGTAATCCATCATTAACAGTTAAAGAGCCTGATGTCCACACAGACCTGAATGTAATGGTCACTGATTCCTGTGATTATGAGTAAAAGTCTGCAGGCATGATTGACTGAATAGCCAATAATTTTGTAATTAACATGTGTGGGATTGTTTCCTCTGGAAAATATTATATAATATTATATAATATTATAAACGTGGGGGCTGCAAGGTGGTGCAGTTGGCTACCAACTGTTGCCTCACAGCAAGAAGGTCACCAGTTCGCGTCCCGAAGGAGGCACCGGAATCTTTCTGCATGGAGTTTGCATGTTCTCCCCGTGCAGCGTGGGTTCTATCCGGGTTCTCCAGCTTCCTCCCACACAGTCCAAAAACATGTTGAGGTTAACTGGTGATTCTAAATTGTCCGTAGGTGTGATTGTAAGTGTGCTTGGTTGTCTGTCTCTAAGTGTGGCCCAGCGATAGACTGGTGACCTGTCCAGGGTGTCCCCTGCCTTCACCCTAAGTCAGCTGGGATAGACTCCAGCCCCCCGTGACCCTAGTGAGGATTAAGTGGTGTATAGATAATGGATGGATTATAAACATGGTGCTATTTATGATGCAGCTCCAATTACTGACATGACATAAATGTGAGACAGAAGGTCAAAGACAAAATGGTGATTTTATAATGTGTATTTGGTAAAGTGAAAACAGAAAAGAAAATTTAAGACAGGTTTGCCATTGTTCTTGAAATATACAATATGTGGGATAAAATGGTGCTAATAGAAAGCTACATTCAGGTTAGCCTCTCAGTTAGCTGCTCTGGACGGTGGGCCAAAGGATCATTCTGACTCCATCAATGGCCCTTATTCAAGACAAACTCTCAGAGCAGTGTTTCTAAAGGCCCCACATAATCCCAACTGTACCTCATGTTACACAGCCAGAGCCTTGGAGACATGTGGGACCTCTGAGCTCCTGCCTTTGGACTAAACCGTAACCTTGGTTGGCCATGTGATGGGCTCTCTGAGTTGTAATATACAGTTGTAAAGAAAAAGTTTACGTACACTTGTAAAGAAGATGTACATCATGACAGACTTGACTTTCCAGTGACTCCTACAACTTAAAATTTTCTATAATGAAATCATTGAAACACAATGAAACACAATTGTCATACACAACCATCATGAACTTTGGTTCTTTCATAGATTCATTATAGGTCTTCTGGAAATATGACAAGATCTGCTGGATTCAGAACATACATAAAGCAACTTGAATTCTCTCTTTTGCCGATGTGGAAAGCTATGTTAATTAAGTTTGTTGATGTACAGTTGTGTACTTTTGTCCACAGCTGTACACCCTGCTGATGGAGGAAAGTCAGAGTTAGGATGACAGGGACAGCATTTGCTTCTATCAAGACAATGCTTGATTGAGCTGTTAATCTGTAAACACCTGCTTGGTAATATTTTCCTGTTTCTCCTGAGTTTTATGAATTAGTGTCACCAGCCTGCTTTCATTTACTCACAAGAATTTCCATCACATTGCTGACTTTTACATTTCAATCTTGATTTTAAAAAAAAACAAAAAACACAACACTTCACATTTTAAAGTGGCAATAATCAATATTTTTATAATAATGTGTTAAATGGTAGATGGTCTGCACTTAGTGCTTTACAATGTGTTTCTCATTCACTCATTCATACACCAGTGGTGACAGAGCTGCCATGCAAGATGCTGCCTGCCATTGGGAGCAACTTTGGGTTCAGTGTCTTGCCCAAGGACACTTCCACTGTGGAAGAGGGGCTCGGACCGCCAGTCTTGTGATTTGAGGACAACTCGCTCTACCACCTGAGCCACAGCCGCCCAAATGATGGCTGAAATGAATGAAAAACAATGTGAAAGGTGTCACCTGCTTTTACAAAGCTTTATAGTGACTTTCAGCTCATTGTTTAGCTGTCCAACCTGCAACTCTACTGTTTTGATTCAATCTCACACATCTCCTTGTGTCATTCTTGGTCACAGCAGGCGGCTGTTTTCACCAAAACAAAAGCCCTAGAAACCAACTCCATGCTTCTTCTCGGCACCAAACAGCACACAGACACAGTGATTGCCAAAGATAGTGGAGACTTCGGCAGCTTAAGTGCCCGAAATTTCCCTCAGGAGTCGACAGAGATCAAATCCAGAGGTAAAGGAGAGTGAATATCAGACTAAAATTTGTAAGCTGGCCAGGAATAAGACACCAAATGAATTCTAATGCTGCTCTGCATCTGCAAATAAGCAACTGTTTGCCAACAAGTTCATCATATTAGCCGAAAAGATTATGTGTCAGTCATAAGTGCACAAGTTGTTTGTTATTGCTCATTTAGGGCTTTAAAAATATGATCTTTAAATAGACTTCTGCAAAAATTTACTTTTTTTTGATATTTTTTCTTAGCCTCACTCTGTCTGCTCTGCTTGAACTGCAGATCACTGAATGTGACTCAGTGAAAAATATGCGCATGCAGAGAAGTCAACAATGTATTCAGAAGCTCGCCGATCTCTAGTTTGTCAGTCCCTTGTTTCCAGCATTTCTACCGCATCTTTCCATTCTTTTGTCCACTTCTCTGTTGTGTAAGTGCTCTTTTGACACTTGTAGCTTAAAAAAAAAAAACTCCACAGTGTCTCCGGACTAACAGATCCGCTTTAGTGTCCACAGCGGTTTGAAACTCTGATGTGATGCCATGGCAGGAGCAGCTAGTCCTCGCTATGCGCAAAGAAATGTTCAGCCGCACTAGCACAGTAATCACCACTGTAGCCTGCTGGTGTTAATTAATATCCTCCTGCATTTATGTCACATCTGATTCTTATCTTAGATTCCACACTGGGCGTGGAAGAAAATAAAGAAATAAATCCTCCAGGGTCAGTTGTAAGAAGCAATGCAATGCCGCCTTCATCTCTCTTCCTGCGACGTGCGATCAAAGCTACAGGCAGCCAGTTTATGAAATATATCATTTATGAACTAAATTGTGAAATCGATGTGGATGTTCTTGAGTCCATTAAAACCAGAACACTGTGCTCAACAAGAGCAGACTATTTCAATCTGTACGTCTTTAGAAAAGTGTGATGAAATATGCAATTAGAGCATGATCAGTGATTAGAGTGTCATTAGTGAGTTTAATATTATATCATGACCAGTGGTGTCTCTGGCATGAAAAGTTGAGTGGGGCACAACCCGCTCTACAGCTATAAGCAGCATCTGACTCTTCTGTGATACATACAGGACAAGCTGAGATTGATCTGTACTAAATGAGCCACATAAAATGGCAAAACCTACACACTAAATGCAATTTCATATCAGCGTAATGAAAGAATACAACCTATTTTATGCATCGCATTAAAAATACAGGGTCACTAAAAATGTCACTCACCAGTGCTGTTGTGGTAAAATGCTAAATTAAGCCATTATCAAAGAATCTACTTTATTCATTTTTATTTGACTTGTTCGCTCACAATGAAAGCCAACCTAGCTTGCTGCGTACTACCATCCACCAAAACTGGACACGGTTATTACGTTTTGACGTATATGTCATTCCGATATTTTAATTGGATGACTTAAGCTTGGGGCCACAGTAGCTGTAGCCCGGCAGCTGTCTACAGAGAGCAGTTTTGGACATGTACACCATGGTTTCAGCAGTACATCACTTATACCAACCTGATGGGCCAGTCCCATTCTGCATCAAGAGGAATTAAAACTACTTGTCGGCATTCTGTGTGGATTATGCAAAAATGCTTATAATGAAATTGTCTTGGTAACATAATTGGTCTATTTAGAGTATTATTATGCTTCATAAAATATTCTTTATAGATTATTACTCTATAAAGACCAATTTTTTTTCCACTTAATTATTTTAAGCCAGCACAGAGTTCCACAGCGACATTCAGTGGCTCCAGGCCCCACTGGCCTCATATGCAGAAATGTCACTGATCATGACTCCAAACTAATGTGATGTAGACACAGCTTCCTTAAACATGCAGTGAATACCAAGAGGGGATAAAGAAACACAAAACACACAATAGGAACATTTAAAATGCCTTGATATGGATAGCATATTAGTCATCGATCAGTCAGGATTTATCGCCAATGCAGGGGTCACTGTGGATGCCAGCTGTCACCTGAGGCTTCAGGAAGCAGCCCAACTGTTGCCGCAGCCTGAAACTACACAGGAAGCAGACCCACATACTGCAGACGCACTCATTAGCATACTCCTACTCACGCAAACAAACACGCAGCAATGTGAATGAAGAGGGTCACACGGATCAGAAAAACAGAATACCGAAACCAAACTAGAATTGGCAAGAACCTGAGCCTGTGAAATAATGATAACACACCAGTGAAACATTAGTACATAAAGAGAATGAGTCACTTCCAGTGACTGAGCAAAGCTTAAAGGTACCGTGTGGAGTTTTGACAGTCTCACTATGGGTCGCTGTTTTGAATGCACATTCCCGCGCACAAGCTGACACGTTACTCATTCTTACTGGTGGCACAAGTGCGCCAAGAAATGCAGCGACAGTAATATTAAGAGGGAAATGAGGGAACGCTACAGAGGAATATGACGGAAAAAGTTTCAAAAAACAGATTTAGAGTTAAAAATTTGAAATTTCTACCTAATGTTTTTGCGTTTGTACACATTTCTACACTACAGAATCAAATCAAATACAGTAGGAAGCATATGAATAATCCCACCTCTTTGCTGAGTGCTTTGGTAACTTCTGTAATCAGAGTTTGCTTTGCAGCCTGTTTAGGACGAGCAGGATATGGACTAAGAAAGAGTGCTATTGCTGGTTATTTAGGGGCAAAGAAGTCTTCACACAGCCTTTTAAATAAAGAAACTCTGTGCCAGGAACATCTAGGATCTGTTTTTGGAGGCAATCTTTACTCTATTATTGGCAAGAGGTGCTAAAGTTAGGGTGCTAAAGGTAAGTTGCAGCTACTTTGGAAAAACAGTTTTCCCTTGCTGCCAGACACGAGATACAGTCGTACAGCTCTGAAACTTATAGTTGAAGCTCTGCAACTCTGCAACAGTACGTTCTTCTCATTCAGAACCACACTATTGTTCATATGCTGCTATGCACATCACCTACAGCTATTATTCATGGTACAAAATGAGGCACGGGGAAATGTGCATTAGTCACTAAGTAGTAATTTCATTGATTGGAGGTGAGCAGGGGGTCGTACCTCCAGCCGACTGTATTTAGAAAACTCTAAATACATTTTTTAAAAAGATTCACAAAGGGCCATAATGTCATCTTTTTAAGGTTGTTAAATAATAGTGTTCTAAAAGCTACATCACCTGGATTGTGCACTCCATCACCCCTGTGCTTGTGACCTGCAGAGGGTACATGTACTGGGAGAAGATACAAACTAAAAAAAATCTGCTCATCATGACTTTACACTGCAGGGAAAAAATGGACAGCACTCGTTTAATGCTTTGGCATTAAGTAAAAGAGGCAATATTTGGGCAAACATTCTTGTTTTGCTCTTGATTTTCACTCCAACGTTGTATAAAACATGAAGCGTTCTGATGCTAGCCTCAGATAAACACTGACAATGTGGTAATGGAGCGTTGATGCAAAACTTCTGTGCGTTAACATCTAACTGATGGAATTATTGCACACATTTAATGATACAGCTTTTTTTGTCCTTCCAAACTGGTGCACGAAGCCCCACAGGAGAGCGATACAACATTTCACATTCTGATAATTAAACTGCTTGACTGTTCAAGAGCACTGTTCAGGTAGATTAAAGTGATTCAGTGGCATTGAAAAGTCTTAAAGCAGGCAGCTAATCAGCGCCACAAAGGAGAAACAAATCATGAAATGCGCCGAGGTCCTGACACTAATCTGTTCCCAGACTGTAAAGGTCTTTGAGAACAGGGGTCAAGCATGCAGATTATGGTTTTTCATGCCTCATAATAACATAGAGGAGTGTTTGAAGAAATTACTTTCAACCGTGAAAGTATACAAACAGCGTAATAAACTGGGTTACCCGAGGAAGGGTCAGCAGGTCTTATTAGGACGTGTACTTATGATCTTATCTGTAATTACATCAAACCTATATGAACGAAAACATCACGAGTCAGAAAAGCCAGAGCCACTATTAGAGATTTAGTCTTGTAAAAGCAGTTCTGACTGCTGAACGTGCACATCTATGATAAGTTGTTAGTTTTTTTGTCTTTTGAGGCTACACACAAATCTGAACACCATTTACACTGTACTTTAAATTTCACTATATTATACAGCACTGTGTTTTTGTTTTATTAGTAAACTAATTAAAAGAGTGTGGAACAAGGTGAGATTTAAATTGCTATTACTACAATATCAAAGGTTAAACTATGAGCAGCAAGCTGTGAATGGAACTTTCATTAAAAAAAAAACAGAAATGTGAGATTTTTAACATCAAATTTTACTTTCAATTTTCTGGCTATTTCAACTGAATCCGGCGCTGCTGTGCAACAGAGACAAATCAAATCATGTTCAGGTCCATAGTACACAGATAAAACGAACAGCGACACCACTGAATACACCGGGTTTCTTTGTAGCTGATGTCACTTTTGGTCCTTTCACTATTAATTTCCATTATTTTCTTGTTCTGTTTCAAATCTGAAGAATCTGAACATCCCACCTGTCACTGTCAATGCCCCAGAACACAAACCGATGTTAGCCGCACACCTTTCATCTGCTCTGTACTACATCATTATGCAGATGTCGTTAACAGACTTCCATAAATTGGTTTTTCATGGTCATTTATTGGCTGCATCAGCGTGTCACGCATTATTACTGCAGGCAGATGAAATGAAATCTATGCATCTTAGGTCTCTCAGCAGGATGACAACTGTGTGTCATTTCGCTCGCCCACGTACATAAATATGTCTCACTGTACATACAGTATTACACGCCAGATCTTACTTTACATTTTGCTGGATTTCTTGTTGTTGCAATCCTGTAACAGACAGCCCTTTCATGTACCCAAACTGTGGGTTATTCAGCATCTACTGAGTATGACAGGCATTAAGGCTTTCTTTGCTTTTGTGTCTCTCCACAGGTGCACACATCACAGTCCTGGAGCTTGTGTATGTGTGTGTGTCTGTGGCAGATCGCTGCTTAAAAAGAAAAAGAACCTCCTGTCCACCAGTCAGCATTCAGAGACCGTAAGTAAAACTTTCTACCTTCCATTCTTTGTCATTTAAAAGCTGCACAAGGTTTCTGAGGAATGTTATTATATCGCACTGTGACACTGTTTATACAGCAGAGCAGATGAACCCAATTCAAAGCTATTAGAACATGAATCACGTGAAGATTTCTAACTGCTTCCCTCTCGGTTTGACCTAACAAGCATATAAAACCTAATCTTATAAGGATAAAACGGTAAATCCTTTATCAATGAGCCACAGGCAAAAGCTATACAGTTACATTTTGCTTAAATGCATAACCTCTTTCTCACTGACTGATCATGCCATAATAAGCCATTTAAAATGAGTCACGCATAATCGTTCCCAGTGCTTTACTCTCCAGCCTTCTCGGTGTTTCTTCAGAAACATTACATATATCCTGTCAGAGGTTATGAACTCTGCCTTGGTGGGAATCCTCGGTTGGTATGATATTGCAGTAAGGCTGGCATCACGTGCACAGCAGCAGTTTCTGTTTGTGTGTGCGTGTCTTCTGCAGCTCTTGCTCACCTCTGCAATTCGCCATTGATTCCATGCCAGTGAGCAGAGAACTGATGCAGAGTTGAGGAGGGAGGGGGGTTCTCTGTTATAGCCAGGTACATCAGCCAGTGGCTATTGCCATAGCAGAATACGTGTGAGCGAGTGTAATAATGCCGCAGAGTAAAACGTCTGCAGTCAATACAGTAATCAAATTTGCTGCAGTCATAAGCAATTATGTGGAAGCATACTGTATGTGCAATTCAAATACCATTAGGGTTATTACTGTTTTTCAAATTATACTAAAATATCTCATTCGACGATTTAAGATAAACTGATTTTTAAGCATCTTTTCTGCACTGTATTAATACGGCACAGTGTAACAAACACTGTATTTTGCACAAAAAAACAAAAAAAAAAGGAAATACTCATCCCCAGTTGGAGGCTTTCCTTGATTAGCATATGAAACACAATGTTCGCAAACATCACAAACATGTTGTTTATCCCCACAGTGCATCGGGATTATAATCAACTCATGGGCCCACTTATTGTCTTAGAGAGGTGGATGCTTATGCTCGTTAGGACCTCCTCTGTGCTGATTCACTGCCACATATTTTCTCATCTTACTCTGCAATATGGGTCAGTAGCAGAGAAATGAAGAAGTTTTCCCCCGTACGTCTTTCGCAGCTGACAGCGGGTAGCATGCTGAGCTGATATTTACAACATCTTTGGGAGATGTTAGGATTGTAAACTTGCAATCACAATGTGTCAAAACCAGAACATTTGCATTGCCAGCGTCTGGATTTGTGTGTAAAAAAAAAATGTAATTTTATCCATGCAGCTGAATTCATTTTCGTTCTAATATGGCCTGTAGTTATCAAACATTCTCAATGTGCCATGTGGAGCTTCACCAAACAGCTACATTTTGTAATTATTTCACAACAGGTCTGAAAGCCTACATCCACGATAGCACAGTGAGGCTGCACTTAGGCACAGCGGCGCTTTTAGCAAAATCCTAATGTCACTATGCTAGTATGCTCACAATAATGATTTTGGTTTCAGTTTAACATGCTTAGCATCTTAGTTAGCAAGTTAGGCAGTAAGTTTTGCAGGTTTTCTATCATAAACTAAATTAGATGAGCTGTCACAGTAAAGTAATTATCTATTAAATTATGAGCACAAAGTCTGTAGAAGATTTCACTGAAAACAGCTGAGATGTTTTAACCCGAGCCAACAAGGTGGACAGAATGGCAGACAGTGCGCCGCTGGCAAGACCAATAAGTTTCATTTAAATGAGAAGTAAACACATCTGACATTTCCCTCCGCTGCACATTGCATCCTACAAATCACTCCTATACATCTTTATATTAGTGCTGGAGGAGAAAAACCAGTGTCCTTCACCACTTCACAGAAATTTGAGCAAACTGTGTAGAAAGCCACAGAGGACTTGATGTGTCAGACACACAACATAGGTGCAAAAAAAAAAAAAAAAAAAAGCCTCTCTGATCTGCCATGGGGAATATCTGCCGCTACTCCAGCATATGGAAGCTGTTGCTATCGCTGGCAGGGAGAGGAGAGTTTGTTTTTCTGTGACTGTGTGTGTGTGGTGTGCATGGTGATGCTTTTACTGGAAAATTCCTATTAGATCTATTGTTTGGCCTTTAATGATCTCTGGCTGTGTGTGACTGCATGCTGGTGGAGAAGAATAGTTCAGAATGACAGATTAGGTATTTATAATTGGCTGTTTTAGAAACAACACGGTTTGAGCTGCACTCGCCACCGCTGGGGGGATTCACACTGGAAGCAGAACTTTCAAACTTCTGGTGGGACTCCATCACAAAGTTAATACAATATTTAGTAATAAAATACACCTCTTTATGCCATTACCCTAATTAAGAAACTCTGTTAGATCTGTAGAGCTGCTGAGGGGGGAACACATCAACCCAAGCTGTGTTTACACACACTGCCTACCTCCAACAAGCTACCTAACACATCTGACATTTCCTACTTAGACAGAGAACTGTTTACAAGATTGGGCTTTCCTCCCAAGGTCACATTACATTTGCAAACTTGCATCATAGAAATCAAGGAATTCAGATGCAGATGTCTCAGTTTTGTCTTCCATGACCTCACTTGTATTGTTCGCTCAGGTACTTGGCACAGCATGCAGTGGTCATACGTCACCTAATCTGAACCCAATTATTTGGGTTTCAGGCTGCAGCAATCACATTGTTTCATTCTGTTTGAAAGGGCCATCAGTCTGAGATACAGATAAGCCACAGTCACATTGTCAGAAATGCTACACAGACACCAAAGCACATGTAAATGTGGCTTAGCTGGAAGCTATTAGACTCGTACTATACACTTTTTGGGTCTCATTTGTTTCTAAATGATTCATAGGCTGCTACTGATTATGGGATAAATGTAGGATTAATTGCAAAAATCCTTCTAAGATATGGCAACATTAGAAAGTAACAGAGACTAACGAGGCCCCAATAAAGTCAATGAACCTTTTGAACCACCCACAGGCAGGTTAGAGACCTGCTCTGAGGCTGTAGCCTCTATCAAAGCCTTTCCAAAGGTTTTCATCAAAGATAAATGTACTTTGATACAGTGAAGCTGCCGTTTAACATTGACTCCCGGCCTCAAACAGCAGTGCTCTCTGGTTAAGAGGTCTCATTTTCTCTTTTGCTACATTACTGATGTGGAAGCTGCCCCAATTCAATGGTCGTATTGATAAAATTGATTAAATAACAGTCTGCCATTTGAGGTTACATTGTAGAGATTCTCTCTATCTGATAAGCCAAGCACTGCTGCAGGACCATGATGCATTACTGTACTGGCGCCAGACACACTGTTCAAAGTTGTTAGAGCTGACATCAGTCAGACGAACTCATCAAAAGCTAGACTGGGTTTCCAAGTGGGCAGCATTTACCAGTTCAAAACCAGCAGACGGATTGTCAGCCTCTGGTAGCTTATTCTTATCTAGATACTGTGACCCTTGTTTCGCTTCATCCCTGCCCTCTCTGTGTATCTCCCGCACTCAACTTTACTATTTATTCTTGCTTTCTTCAAGTACTTCATCTCTCACTTTTGTGTACACAGTAGATACAACTTGTTTTTTTTCCCTCCTGCTCCGTGTAGTTGACTGTTCTGTGATGGTGCGCTTACAGCATCCATCAAACACAGGGGATTTTCTTATCTCTGGCCCCTTGAGCTGAGAGGCTACGAGGCCCCTCAGATGTCTTTCCTCCTCCCGTTTAGATACAGAGATGCCAACATCTTTGGGGCGCTAACACGGCTGGGCTTGTGCCAATCACGGTGATAGAAGAAGAAGAGGTAAAACCGCGGTAAACACTGAAGCAGAGATTGCTTTTGCTAATCAAAACGGGCAGAACTGTGAAATTACAATCGGCTGATCACAGGTAGAGCGTCCTTTGTTTTAGCGAGGCTGACTGAATGTAGGCCAGGTCTTTTTGTGAAATGGTTTGTGTGATAACAGCGGGATCTGCATGCTTAGATAAGGCACCGTGTGTGTGATGATACTGCCGCGTGTGTGTGTGTGCGTCTTACAAGTGTACACCAGTGGGTGTGATCGTCGTCTCCAGACTCATCAACACGGTACTCGTCTCCTGTCACAACACTGTCTGGCAATGAGCGGCTCTGTCACACTGGGTGACACAGCACTCCAATTAATCACAGAGAAGGACCACTAATGAAGTTATTATGTATTCTGAGAGTTTCATCTTGACATCCACTTTTCCCCACTAAAGATGTGACTGATACAGAAATAGATGCAAAAGACCTAAAGGCATAGTGATAATGGATTAGCAAAAGATGAAGTTTGACAAATGACATGTAACTCTGGAAAAAGGGACATAATTGATTTGTATTAGTTCGTCTCTACAACTGTTTATACAGTTTCCCTCCTTTTTCTACCGCTTTTGTTAATTTTTGTTCTCGAATATTGCCTTCAATTTTAATAGGTTCAAGAACAAAGAACTGGCGGCCCTTCTGCTCCAGGGAGAGAAAAACAGATGTCATAGTCTGTGTAAAATCTTTTCATTATTATGGTCAGAATTGAAGAATACAGGCTGCACTGTGCGGCTGACACTCGTTTCAGCGTTGTAAAGTAGTAACGCTCTCATAAACAATGCAAGACTGAAGGCCAAAATGATAAAGTTTGGTGTTTGACTGCATGCAGCACGGGTTGCGTAACACCATTTGCTTTGTTTCTCGGAGTGATGCAATATCCACATCAGATACTGAGCGGCTCTAACTAGTCTGCTCACACCAGCGAAGCAGCTCCGCAATAAAACTCTACAGTATCATGAGATATTAATGTTGAAGAGGGTGCAAATGAGGGCGAGAATTTTGCGAAATTCGTGTCCTCGACAGAAGCCATGCCAAAATGTTCTTCATAAGGTCATTACGAGTGACGGAGAAAAAGTGGCAGCCATCAGCAAATTAATTTTCAACAGCTCCTGAATGTTGTCACGCAGGCCAAATTAGCTCGAAATGTGCCACTTAAATACCACAAACCTGTAATGCAATCTAATACAAAATGCAACTTGGAATACATAAAAACATTTATGAAGCTTCGGTGTTGGAGCTGTTGGATTAGACTGCGTTGTATGTAGGGATACATCTCTGGAGCAGCCTTCCAGAAGACCTGAGGGCAGCAGAACGTTAATATTTTTAAAGGTACACTCAGGACCTCCCTTTTTAGTCATGCTTTTGATTGATTTGATAGATTTTATTTATTAATTACGCTTCTTAGAACAATTTTCATTTAATATTTTCTCTATTTATTAACTTTTAAACATATTTTAGTCTATTTAATGTAGTTTATTACTTCATTGTTCTTATTCTTCTTTTATAATTTTGATATCAATTTCCATCTCTATTTTAATAAAAGATATTTTAATTATCCATCTATCTCATTTTATCCCATCTGGTGTTTCCTCATTGCACGTGTCATACAGGAAAGTGTTTCCTCAGTTCCTCAATGCCTGTGTTTTCAAGTCCTTTATTTGTAATATGACTTGTTTACGGTTTTATTGCATTTTTATTTCTGTTATTGGTAAAGCACTTTGTGTTGCATTTTATTATGAAAAGGGTGATAAAAATAAAGTCTGATTGATTGATATTGTGATATGATGTCTGTCCATATGCAAGGATTCAGCCACAACAATAAAACTAGCCTGCCTATTATTGTGTAAGTTCCCCTCATGCTGCCAAAACACACAGAACCTCTAGAGGTGTCCCGTGGTGTCTGGCATTGAGGCACTGGCGGTGGATCCTGTGGGTTGCAGGGGGATACCGATCGGATTAAGGGGGATTCTGGGGGGGTTCTGAGGCTGGGTCAGTGCTTTGGACTCTTTGTCGTGTTCCTCGAGCCCTTTTTTGTGTGTGGCGTCAGGGAGGCTGCTGCGATTGGAAGGTATACTTGGTCTGCAACCATATTTAGGTAGGTGGTGTGTGTCAAAGGGACAACTACATAAATGCCAAGACCCAAGGTTTCTCAGCCGAGCATTGCATTTGAATGAGATAATCAATGCTGGCTGATTGGTGTAGTACATAGTGAGTACTGACAACAAGTACTGCCCAAGTACCAGCATTTAACATTCTGGGAGAGTTAGCCTCAAGGGAAGTGCCCCCTTAGCTCATTTCACATTCAGGCTTATGGAGTTTAGTGCAGAATAAAATGAATGGTGAGCTCACTTCTTTCCAACACCACACTTCCATTTTCTGTTATTTTTTTATGCTCAGACTTGTAGTTTTCACCCTCAACTGACGCTGATTCAAGTGATGTGAACTCAGTCGAGTGATCTGCTTCATCTGGAGCCACAAAAGGCTTTTTCACATACAAAGGGGCATTGGCCACTAAATGTTAAAATATGATGTGTGAAATTGGTGGGTTTCCCCCATTAATCACTGAGTCGAAAAGAAAACTTTACTGAGTCTTAAAGGAGGGGTTTTAATTTCATGCAGCTGAGAGATATACGAGAACCTGGACACACACATTTAGAAAGGTCTCTTTGTACAAAGTATGTCGTCACATTTTTCAAAGCACAAGGAATCAAACTTACAAATGAGCAGGAAAAACAAGCAGTGGAAGATGTAGAGAAATATGTTTCTGTTGTAAGCTTCTTATGTTGAATCTTTGTTTAAAAGACGTACAGAGTGAGGTGTGCAGGAATGACCACTATGAAACGAAATGTAACTCTGTTTAAGCAAACTTCTCCATCCGTGTTGGTTCAATAATTTAATTTGGCATGCAGCGTTTTTGGAAACCTTAGACTTACATTTATTAAAAGGCTGTAGGCACTCCAAATCCTTTTGCTGCTGTGAGCCAATAAAATGAGCTTTAACTTGTAAGATTTAATGTTGAATAAACTCGGCCTGACTGGTCATTTTTTAATCATATGACAGCATGCAAATTTAGGGAGAAGAAAACAACATCTAAATGCAACCGCTCTCCGCTTTTCTTAATTCAATATTTTGAGGAAAGCATCTGCAAAAAATCACATGCGGCATCATTTAGCACTGCATGGCATTTAGACCTGCCAAATGCTACAGGTGGCTTCATTTTATTTAACTCCTCTGAAATCGGCAGCTTGACAGCAGGGAAGCACACCCACATCAACATAAACACATTCATGTGCATGTGCATAAACACACAGTCAGTCACAGAGAGAAGTGAAGTGNAAATAGATAACTACATAAAAATCACACATTACACCCTTTAGAAAGACATCTCCTTCAAATCATCAGACGACAGCTTCTCTGAGTGTGTGTGTGTGTGTGTGTGTGTGTGTGTGTGCCAGCTGCCAGCAGCCTTCAGTGATTGGCTGAGGCGGTACAGTATATTCCAGTGGATTGATGGTCACACAGAGCTGCCATTAATAATGCAGGCTGGAGAAACACGGCCGTACGTGCTACACAACATAACTCTTCTTCTCTTCCTTTATTTCTCAAATTCAGTTTTCTCTCGTTGCACTTGTTGTGACAATATATTCCATATATACATCTTTCCATCCTGCTCCCTGCCCAAGAGCTTGGAGATGGGAGATGGAAGGAGCCATCGATCATCTCCACTGATCAACAACAGCTTCTGTCCTCAGTAGAAAACATGATGTTCACATAATGATGTGGCTCCTGTTGAAGACGGAGGCACAGGAAACAGAGCAGATAACACTGGAAGGCCACGAACAGCCCGAGTGTGATGGACAGCTATGTTAGGAGGGACGAGGGAGGGACGAGGGAGGGACGAGACAGGGGGCGAGAGGGAGAGAGAGGGACGAGAGAGGGACGAGGGAGAGAGGGACGAGGGAGGGACGAGAGGGATGAGAGAGGGAGAGAGAGGGGGGAGAGAGGGACGAGAGAGGGGAGAGAGAGAGAGCGAGAGAGCGAGAGAGAAAGAGAGAGAGAAAGAGAGAGAAAGAGAGAGAGAAAGATAGAGAGAGAGAGAGAGAGAGAGAGAGGGGAGAGAGAGAGAGGTGAGTCCCAGACAGGTTTGTAGGAGAATGCAAAGAAGCTTAAACATTACAAATAGAGTTGCATTAATGCAGACACACATGCATTTTACACACCTACACACACACACACACACGCACGCACACACACGGAAGGTGTTTCAATAAAATAAGGGCAGCAGTAATTGCCGTCATATTTTGACATCAGTTTGATAATGGTTAAAGAAAACAAGATTTGCACAAGCTCCGTAGAAATCCTAAATCACTGCAATAAATGGCCCTCGTACAACACTGCATCTGATGACATCCGTTGGACTGACTGCCTCCAGGTATGATCAGTCACGCCGACATTTGTCTTGGTAGTGTACACTTTGAATGGATGAGCGAGAAAGAGCCGCCGTTAAAGACCAGAAAGTGTTAAGAGGAGGATGACGGTGTAGTCTCAGGGGTTTGTACCGTGTATCATCTTACTCATAACCTCCCTACGTTCCTCATCCCTGAGGCTTATACCTGCTGCACTGTCGAGACAATACTTTGCTCCGTGCGCCACATGTTGCTATGGTGATCACTGACCTAAGGAGGATGTAAATCACAACTGCCTGAGTCTACAGGTATTTCCGAAACAGATGGGATCACATGAGGCTGTGTTCAGCCGTTGTGCGTTTGGTCATTTGAGGAATTTATGTATTTATGAGGATCCCTGTCAGTTGTGCTCTGCTAGTCTTTCTTGGATCCACAATAAAAACATATATTAATGCACTGAACAAAGATGACTGAAAGTTGTTTTGTTTTTTTAATGTAGCCAATTAATTGATCAATTAACTGATCTGCCACATGTTGCAGATTAATAAGCTGCTATGTTTTGCTTATAAAAGGAGAATTTATCGATCAGAGAGTTTGCAGCTTTGCAAATGTGAATGTATTTTGGACCGTTTGTTGTAACAGACAAACAATTTGAAAATGCAATCTCGGACTTGCACCTTTTGGAAAACCCATTACACCACTTAAACAAAAAAGAACTGTGTGCAGATTAACTGATAATTAAAATAAATGGTGGTTGCTGGTACATTACAGTGTCTAGAATCTACCTTAGACTTCTGCAGCAAACACTGCTAGATGTATTATTTGTACATGTATGTTCGTGAGGGGCAGTTTGAGTCCATCCTCACTTTCTGAAACACCTTCAAACGGATGTTAAGCTTTGGTTTTAAATTCAGAGTCTCGGTTTCAGGAACTGCATCGAGCCAATGACGCAAATACAAACATGTGTGTTTCTACAAGAACGCTAAAAGCGGTGAAAGTGATGAAGCTTTTCATAATTTCAACGTAATATCCTGAGCATGCCCAATAGCGTAATAGGGCTTAATGTATCTGCACATAGTACTATTTGCGTACAGCGCAGAAACAGAATCTGTGCTTGCATATATCTACATGCTTAAAGACGTGCTGTCTGGGATTCATTATTCTGTTACACTGTGTACTTCTCTCACACAGACAAACAGTCGCACACCCACACGCCTGTGTATGTGTGCGATGTAAAGGCTTTCTGGAGCATGAAATAAGCTTTCCTAGGGAACAGTGAAGACGAGAGCGGCTGGTGTCCCCTGCTATTTCTTAATTAAGTACACACAGCTCTCATCTTAAAATCGTAAATGTCACCTCAGAGCTTCTGGCTACCGTTCCAGTCCTTCCTCTTGATTACGGCTCTTAAGTGAAATGTTGAAATGTCGTCAGATTAATGCAGCAATTGGCTATACTCTTAATAAGATACCAGCAGCAAGTCATTCATTATTTTGTCATCCTAACGGTATCTGTAAAGATGAAATTTAGCTCTTCACGTCGAAGTGGAAAAAAAAAAGCTTGTGCATTGCATCAGCTTTCAAAACACAGAAGAGTTGCTTTTCCAAAACAGGTAAATAGACACTCGGTTCTCCTCTTTCCCCCCCTCGTCTATTTTTTTTTCTGCTTCTGTATCACACTCAAGAATGTGTGATGTTGTTATGTGTGCATCTGCGTGATGTGCTCTGGACTGTGATGAGCCAAAAGGAGGTAGCTTGATGATAACAAACATATCGGCGCTCAGCACCTGTCTGCCTGCCTCCCGACTGACTGAGTGCACAAGCCGATTGCATGTGGCTTGCCTCTTATTGTCACAAAAAAAATAAAATAAAAAAAACTGTAACGAGGAAAGAAAGTGCAGTGTGTGGACTTTAAAGCTCAGTTTTGCCAATTATAAATGTTCGCCCTATATGACAAAATATATATATATATAAATTAACCACACAAAAATAGAAAAAAACACTTCAGAATTTTTCTTTGTTGTTGTTTTGATTCCAACACATGATCAGGAAAGGTAAAGCTTTGAAGAAGAAGCAGCTGCTCCTATCCACAAAAAGCAAACAATTTTGTCTGAACCCTGCAAGCCTCGGTACATTTGTCACCATGGAACAAAAAGCTGCAGTCGTCCTGCTGACAGGTTAGCTTCTGTCAGGACAGTTACACGCCTTTCAGCTTGTTTTACCTGTGCTATAATGGGCCTGCCAACTCTGATCATACGTCTCCAGCTCAGTTCCTTTTATGCACTAAAAAAAAAAAAAAGTACCTGTAAATATCTTTTGTCTTTTCTGTAGAACCTGATCTTATTACCTTGAATGGCTCATAAGAACATAATCTGTCTTTCTAGCCATTTTTTGTGCTGTGTTTGGCTTTTGTCTGTAATAGAGTAGCAGAAAGAAGATTGTAAATGTAGTCAGCATCACAAAGCACAGCTGTTATTGATCTTCAGAGGTATAATATGGAACATTTCTGCATTAAAATGCCCAAAAACAACAACCAATTTTATATATCTTGTTCTATCTAGTGCACCTAGATAATCCCAAATGTTTGCGGTAATGTTCAAACCTAAAGAAATCTGTGATTTTATTCAGTATAATGATGCGCTTCATTTTGGTCACCTGTTAAGGGCGTCATATCGCATTGACTCCCTGCTGGTAAACACAGCGAAGGTGCAGAGGGAAGGAGAAGAAGGAGAAGAAGGAGAAGAAGTCGCCAAACTAGTTAGCTAGGATGTTTTTGTGCCTCTGTGTTGACAACAGCCTTTACTTTCTGGTTCTGTTCTTTCATTCATCCGTCCCATCCCTGTAAACAGGACATCACGTAAACACCTGGAGGGAACTTTTTCAACTTTGCACATACGTTAGATTTTAGTGGTCAAAGTTCATTATGAACTCACAAAACACGTTTTTAGTTATGTATTAAAAATTCATTTGCTAATTATGACATTTTCTGTAATCTAAAAGGTCAAAGGTCAAGTCTGAATTGACATGGACGTAAACGCCAACTTGACAGATTCGCGGAGGCATAAAATCACGATGCTGTGATTCCAGTTTTTTTTGTTTTGTTGTTCATCTCCCTTGCTTGTTACTTAAAACTATTTTAGTAAAATAGGCAACTACATTTGCCACATGACAGTAGCTACAGTAGCTGTAAGAAGTTAGCAATTAGTACTACGTTAGCTAATGTTATTTGTGGTTAGTTCATTGGACTGAAAACACATAAAAATGTGCCTGAACCAAACATGAATACATTTCTAATATATTACCTTACCCATGAACATAGTTTCTACCGGAGTCAGGTCAGACAGATTTTCATCAGCACTGGTGAACACAACACGACTTCACATCAAACTATGAGTGTCTTCAAAAACACCTAAAGTACCAGCAGTATGCACTGATTTGAAATGTTGTATGCAGTATGTGCTATGCAAAATAAATAAATAAATAAATAACAAATCTGCTGTATGCCAAAAGTACTCAGATGTTGTATTGATTTCAAAACAGAATGACTGAATGACCGACTAACTATTGTGCAGCACAATGCAACGGGCTGGAATGGAACAAAACCATGGAAATGGAACTTATGGCAATGGTCATTTAATTTTTTTGTTGAATTTATTTAGTTATACTTTATTCTTCAGGCTAACCGAATCATTGTGACTTGAGGGAAATGACAGAGGAGACATGACATCATTTTTGATGCATTTCATTGAAATTATGTAGCTATTGAATAGAGGACTCCAGCAGTGTATTAAAATAAAAACACCGTAAATCCACAAGTTTGCAGAAAAGACATCCAGTTACATTAAAGAAAGGATAACGTTACGCTTCCAGAAACACCAGGAGAACAAGCTCACATCACATTTGCTGTCAAGTTATGTGACAAAACGCCGGTGAATCTAGTCTGTAATCTGTCTGCACTCAGAAGTTTGTTTGTTCTAGATTTACAGAAAAAGTCTTGAGCATACACTTACATGCGTGTCTGTCTCCAGCACCACCACTAACGCCAACCAGCATATCTAATTAACTTCTAACTGTATTCCATGCATATCTTTCTACGTTTCTTTCTACCACCACCGCTCACCTCACCATAAACACTGCATTGCACAAACCTCTCAGTGCCCCTGTCATAACACCACCACTTTGCAATCAAGTTTGCTTTCACAAACTGTACACACATGGCTGAGCACAGGCTATCGCAGTGGTGAAAAGGAGGCGAGAGGAAAGGAGCTGGGACAATTAGCTAAGATGGGGCCTGGGCCTCAAAGAGAGAGGCAGGGAGCAGCCACCTTGAACCACTCAGTGCCAGAGGGACAGTCACCTCTGCAAGCCCATCACTGACACAACAATGTCAAATTCACCATAAAACGTTGGATGTCATTAGCAGAATCTTGCGCCATTCTATATGAACACTGTTGCTTTTGTTTCTGAAAAAATGAATATGCTTCAGCGCCTGTAGTCAAAGAAGTAGGAAGGAAAAACAATATTAGTGAGTCAAAGAACAGCTAAAATTACTACAAAGCTTACACAAAAGAGACCTATGCTTGTTATCTATGACACAAATAGACTCATCTTTCTCCTATTCTCGCCTTTACCATCATGACACAAGTGTTCCCAAATGCACTGGAGGTGCAGTGTAGTACTGGTTACACAACAAGGATTGATCCCTTCAAATGGTCCTGCAAAAGGCTCAATATGACAGACCACCCAGAGCATTACCTGCAATCTTGTTGATTATCTCCACATTCACATCGATTGTCATGTGGTTCCTTCCCCCCTCATACTCAGTTATCACTCTGTGGTTGCTGATACGGAGCTACCTTATTGATCGCACCCCATTAACAAGGATAAAAGTGCACAGTTGCAGCCTGATTCATCACAAATCATGGCGGAGCCATCACTCCGTGGGCCACCTACACTTACCACTGAAATAAACATCCTTCCACAGGTGCACTTTCCACCATGTACCCTCTACAAAATGAATTCAGAGTTTTGAGCATGAAAGACCTGAAGAGCTGAGTGGATATATACTATTTATACAAGTCAAAGGGAAATGCACCCTCTGTACTAATTGTTCTGACTGAGAGCCTCTAAAGTCAATATCAAAAGTGTAAAAACTGGGCATGAGACTGTGGCATTTTGGAAACATCACATGAGCATTTGAAGGTGAAATGGTTAAAATATCATGGCTCCGGTAGGACAGTGTACAATAGCAGCTTAGCACTAAAAAAATAAATAAATTCACTGAGCAGACTTATTTATTCTTTGTAAGATATGAAGGAACCTTTTTTTTTTCAAATATTGAACACCCTGACTAATGCTTGCAACTGAATTACACATGACAATGACAACCGCAACACGAATTGCATGCAGTCAGCGGTTCTGCTTCAATGCAATAGTCAAGCTCTTTTAGATGTGTGCGCCACAGCAAGCTACATATTCCTCTCTCCTCTCCTTTGCCCAGGGTGCATTAAATGGATTAAAGCACTAAGAGCAGCCAAGCATACATTCATTTCCTCCACACTGAGGGTGAGAGCAGCAGACAGCAGACAGCATATTATGGAGTGTCACAAAGTCCCTGGACCATCTTTCCAAATCAAAGACGGAAGATTAAAATCTTCCAGAGTAGATAAAATCTTCTTCATTAAGCAGCTTTGATGCCACAGTGTTTGTTTTCTTTTTGTCCAACTTGAGCAGGAGTTGGCATACTTATATGTGAAGACTTTATCAGGAGAAATAAATCAAAGCATACGAAGCTGTGTTGAAGGCAATAAGATTATACTTCTCTCGAAAGGTTTGATGTTAAATGGCATTAATTAAAATTCAGCATGTGTTGGAAATTATAAAATATACGAGGATTTTTCTGCACTACTGATCACATTAATCAGAATTAACCCCTTCAGGTGTATGTTCTTGTTTTCAAGGAGGCAACAACAGAATATTATTTAAGCAAGTCAGACACATGATGTATGAGCATGACAAAGATCTGTTCTCACTATGTCAGCAAAGATTAGAGAAAAGCTCTCATTCAGGGTAAATGTTTTTCATGTGAGCGTTTCTGTACAGTCACTATAATACAGTTTTATTCAAAGTCTGACCATAAAAGAGTCACTTAGCTTCCTAAATGTCGCTGGAGGTCACTGCACTTCAGTCCTCTAAATCACAACTAATTTGCATTTGAAAAAAAGTATTGAGGAGGGTCTATAAAATAGAGTCTATAAAGCTGTTAAGTACACTAAAAAAACTGAATACACTGTAATGGAAATGCACACTAAAATAATATATCACCTTTCCCATGTCCTCAAGTATGTTCTGCCATGTTTGTAACCTTTTACCGGAGTCCCCGTATGATCTATAGTGTTACGTAACACAGAACAGTTAACCTTTTCACAAATATCCTCCGAAGGAAAATTATATATGTCGTAACTTCATCTCAGTGCCAGAACAGCGTTGGACGTGGTCAGCCGTGTTCTCCGTCGGAAAATAATGGCCTCGTTCTGCTCAATGTCATTTTTTGCGCTTTTGGTTTGAAGTTCACATTATGCTCTTTAATCACTTGGTTAAGGTCAGGGAAATATATTAAATGCTGAAAACATAAATACATTTTGTCTTGTGTTTCAAGGCACAGACGTTGATTCCTTTTAAATAAAAAATAAAAAATGAACCAAGAACACAATCTGTCAATGACCTTGTCCAGCTGCTTTAAATCTAACCATTAAAATGTCAATCATGCGTTAACAGAAAAAGATGTTGGAGGGGAAAACAAATTAAAATACACCAACGGTGAATGTTACAACAGAATATTTAATCAACCTATTGGGCGATTCAGACAAAACCACTGATTCTTTGATTACCTACAACATGGCAATACAGTAGAATTCTGCAAAGATTGTGATTATAGTTGAGGAATTATGGATTAGGGTTGGCGAACTAAAATACTTGTTTAGGGGTTGGGGAAATATTACAGTTCGTGAAAAAGCAAGGATTCACTACTGTGATGGGATAGGTCACTGAGCTGCTTTAATATAAACATCCTGAGTTGGTAGTCGATGGTCTGCAGACTACAGATTTCACCTATAGTAGAGAAGATGTAATTTTTGTAGGTTTCCACAGGCAAGTTGCAGCTGATAAAATTGGCAAGACATAGCTACCAAATACAGCATACAGTGTTTTGTGTATTGTACGCTAAAATTGCATTAGAATATACATTGAACACAAAGTGAAAAGCCGCTGGTGGTATTACTGTGGAGGTGGTCAAAGAAAAATAACCTCCCTGAGCCTGGTTCTGTTAAAAAAAATGAGTTGAGAAAAGATGCTCAACTGGAATCTTTGGACTTCTTGTGTTTTCCTTTATAACATAATACTGTAGGATCTTGATTTAGTGAGTGAAGTGCCCTGAGGTGACTTATACTGTGAATTGGTGCGATATAAATAAAACTGAATTGAGCTAAATTGAATAGATATATGCAGTCCTGAATATAAATACTATGTATATACGCATATCATTGCTGGTGCATATCGTGACCTATGAACCACCGTTTGAATGAGTTGTTTGATATATTGAAAGATATGGCAGTAAAACGCGTTAGAAAACCAAAGGTGCGTAATTGCTGCTGCACGGTAGCAGACTCTGGTCGAAGCTGAGGCAGGAGAGGAGCGAGGCCTGGATGGACCCAAGTGTGCAGGCAGCGGGAGCACAGCGACACAGCAGGTCACATAATTACACACCCTGATGGTGCAGTCACTTGGTATTCTCTGCACACCCACTAAAACATACCAGCACTAGATAAGTCAGTGGTGAGAGACAGAAGGGGGGAAAAAAAAAAAAAGGTAGAAGTGTTACAGAAGCCCCAAGATCAGACAGACCCACACAGCAGGGAGGCTGGGTTACAAATCAACCCCTTGCTGTGGCCTGAACCTGAGGTGTGGAGCCTTCTGACAGACAAAACTAACACTCAGCGTTAAAGGAGCAAATTTAAGGTTTCACTAAGTGATGTATAAGCTTTGGAATAAGTGGAAATCACCTCATTACGTCAATAAAGCCCTGTCTTTACTTAAAAGTTGCAGCAGCGACAACAAAGATGCACCTCTCTGAGTAATGTGAGAGTTGGGAAGAGCAGAGAGGTCAAATTAGACATTGTGATTACTGAGGTGTTGTACTGGTGTGTCCACATCTTGTTACATGTAATTGAAAGACATGGGATGAACTGTCAGCACAGACAAGCTAATTACTATATTCGACTCAGCTTCTTATGTTGCTGTGCGGAAATGAACACAGGAGCTGGTAAGACCGCTTCTTGCACGAGTTAATGCATGAATTACAGAACGAGGGTTTGTGCAAGTGTGTCGGAAGATTTATTTACACTCAGAAATGAATATTAGGCAGAAGCACAAATATAGGAACTGTGGAGCGTATGGGAAACGAGCTGCATGCTGCAGAGAGGAGACCAGTTTATTGGTAGTCACAAGAGGGCGGAGTCGGGAGGGGCGTGTGGGTGATATCTCATGGGTGGCAGCGACTGGGGGGGAGGAAAGGGGAAGCGGGAGGGGAGGCAGCCATGCTGTATTTCGTAAAGAATGAGTGTCTCTCTGTGTCGTTTCGCTGTCAGCCGAGCTGCTGAGAGCTGTGTGCTTCACTGAAGGGTGACAGCAAAGAGACAGAGCCGCTCTGCTGCTGTCACAGCCACTCTGCCTCTCAGTTTTCAGCTGTGGGCAGCTGGATGGTGTAACTGGCTACAGGCCGCTGGACCTGAGCTATAGTCAAAGCCAACTGTTAGCTAATGGTCTCATTTATACCCCCTCTGAACAACAACAACAACAAAAAAAACAGGAAGAAGTCTGGAATTGATTGTGCAAAGGTCAGGAGTATTAGCCTTTTGTGGCAGCTTGTTTCCCTGCCAACACTTAAAACTGCTGTCTTATTTACAGTATTTAGACGTATTGAAAGGTTAGATTGGGTAAATAACAAGAAATAGATAAGGGATGAAAGCTGAAGTGGTCTGTACAGTACAGACCCAGGGTCCTGTCAAAGCACAGGCGACTTGGTAAACTTTGGGGAGAGAATGATGCTATGCGTGCATGGCTTTCGCCTTTCAGTTCCTGAATGATGAATCAAATGTAGTCAAGTGGAACTTCCCCAGCCTGAGAACATAGATTCAGAATAACCAGGCAGGGAAACTGCACCCACTCCCTATCTAAAGACGCTTATTGGAATATGACGGTTGATCGCTTCTCTGCATTGCTTTTTCACTTAGGAAATATTTTTCACTGCTTACTTCTGTGCCTGTATATTTCATTTCATGTATTTTTGTTTTCCGTTGGACTGCCCTGCAACTTCATTTACTTCTCAAACTACTTCTTCATTGCTGCTTTTTCACACTGACATAATATTGTTTTAAGAAGGAAAACACAATAGCATCAACACACAAAGAAAACTGTAGAGCAGACAAGAGGTTAGTGTGTAATGACATTATTTAACTTGTTTGTTTGTTCTTTTTTTTTTTTCAATAATTCTGCACAGTTTGCATTATTTGGTATTTTTTCCCCATTGATTTCATTATTTGTAAGAATGTTGGGGGGTATTTTTTTATTACTGCCTCGCATATATACTGCATGGAATTGGCCTTCAGCAAACCAGCGGGTGTGCAGTTTCATAAAAAGCAGATTCAAGCGGAAGGTTAAAGAGATTGGCTCTATGCTCACCAAACCTAGGTGTTATGGAGATGCAGCGCTGCACTTGGATGGTTCCATCTCCCTGAGTCTTTCCTTGCTGCAGGAAATTAAATTCAGCTCATACTGTACAGGGATTATAGCATTTGGTAATGTATCACAGGTATGCAAAACACTCCCAGTCACACAAAGACACATGCAAAATCCTAAGTTTTATGTTAAATAGGTCAAATGGAAGGACTAATAATGATAATAATAATAATAGCAATGCTCTAGGTCAGTGTCAGATATTTTTATAGTGACTAAGGTGCAGCATTTAGAAGCTGGAAAGATGATTGAATTTCTGAGTCCAATGCAGATGAATGAAAGTAAGAAAAAAAATCCTACATTGTCTTGGCTTTCATTGGACAGAACGGTCGTGTTTGCCGTAATATTTATGACAGGGGTCGAACATGACAGCAGTACCACAGCGACTGGACATTAAAGTCTGCCCCTTGCCCTCTATAAACATTTTCTTTATGGCCAGGGAAGTAAGAGAAAGTCGTAACAAGCTATTACATGGATGAGGTGCATTTCTTAACCTCGTCCGCCCTTTATCAAGGAAGATCCTGCTCAGCGACCCGCAGAAACTGTCAGAGCCGAACATCTGTTTGGCTAACCTCTGCCTCCCATCTCTCCTCTGTGAAGCACCGGCTCTTAACTACCACGCTGATCCTTCACTGCTCGCTGTCCTTCCTCTCCGTACCATAAATGTTTGTGCGTCTGCGTAAAAGATCTCAGCTCGAGGGTGGTTTTTACAGCAAAGGCATGTGTTAACCGACTCAGGCGGTGGGTGAAACGTGCTGTCAGACACAGTTTAGCTAAAGCAGTGGGAGCTCAGTTGTTAATATAAATTGCACACACACGTAAAAAGTCCCTTACCTACATTCAGGGACTATACCTCGGTTAAACAACAAGTCTAAAAACAAAGTCTATAAAAGGTTGTATACAAACAAATAAATTCCAGGGCTGCACAATGAATTAATATAGCCGTTATATTCTTGATTAACTAATTATGAATGAACTAAAACTGCAAGAAAACAGTGGAAGTTTGCCATCACGCTCAAAAATGTTTAATGATGGTGAAAACAAAAGAACAACAAATGGGCAAAATTGAGGATTAAAAAAAAGAAGAAGACAATTAAAAGGTGATCAAGTTAATTAGCAACATATTTTCTTTTCTTTTACTTTCTATTTACAACACAGTGGCCTTCCACTGAAACTACACTTAATGTAAATAAGAGATGATTAAGAGGAATCAGAACACTCCACATTTTACCTTCTGATCACAAGAAGTCACTGAAAATGTTGATGCCGTTATCTTCATTTTGCAGGTCGTCTGCCAAATATTCTCTCATGTTTTCTATAAATGATAATAAAAAAAATAATTATGTTTCTATACAATTCGAGTTATTTTCCAATTATGTTTAGGTGCATACATTGGCTGTGTCATGTTAAACTGTACCCTAGTGAGGATTAAGCAGTGTATAGATAATGGATAATGCTAAAGTGTACCTTTGTTTAACTAAAAGAATTTTAAAAAGCACCATATTTACGGACTTTACTGAAGTTTACAGTAGGTGGTTGGGGTGACTTACTGATGCACAAAGCTCTTGACTTCTAATACCACAGCCTGGAGGTCATCTTTAGTGAAGCTCAGAGAATGATCTTGTTATTTTTTTTTTGTTAAATCTAGATCACGCTCTTTCTCTGACCGTATCCCTAAGTGCTGCGAGGGCTCGAACACAACCATAAAATAGCAGAATAATGCTGTAGTCACTAACAAAGAATGTTTTACTACAAGATGTGATATTTTGGTGAGAAAAAAGAAGCAAGAAAGAAAAGCATCAAACCTTAATGCTGGAGAAGCGGAAAGTTGAATTTGAATGGCTGAAAAGATTTAATGATTATCAAATTGATTTATTTTCTATCACCTACTTGTTTCAGATTTATTGGATTTTTTTTTTTTTTGCAATTATAACAATACAAGGTATGCCGAAGATCACAGTATGATGATTCTATGACTGTAAGAGAACTATAACAATATAAATCCACCCACATTCTCTACAGCTTTGCACAGAGAGCAACAGGGTTAAGGAGACACGCTACAGAGACAGATTGGTACACAGCAGGTAAAAGAGCAATATGAAACACTCAGAGAAAGAGCAGGGCGATGACACCTTAAACTCTGGACCTGTCACAGTGAAAATCTTGGCTGGCGCCAGCGTATCGCCGCTCTTTAGCAGAGGGGTTGTGGGGTTAAGCTGGCCTGCAAAACTGTGCACTCTGGAAGGTTGGATATTAATTTCCATGTTGTGGTGAAGGTCATGTGGCGGAATGATCACATTAATAATGTAGGAGTGAGTCAGAAGAACGACTAAGCCCAAGACCAACAGGTCAGCCAAGTCCAGTCAAGTGGAACCAAGAACCCTTCAAACACGAGGCCACGCAGATGCTGCTTTTTCATTATACTTCTACATCAGGATGTGCCAAATTGAGATTTTTTTTTTCCTCTGGGTTTGTCAGCAAGCATCAAACGGTGCCAACTTATCCAAAGCCTGTACGACCTGCTCATGTCTTTAGGCTTATACCGTACTTGTAGATCTAATTGATGATGACTCAAGAATCCTTATCATTCACAGCATGCCAACATGTCACGAGACCTTTATATCAAAAAGCGTGCAAGAAAAGACAAAGATCTGTAGGCGCTGACAAAATAAAGGAAATAGGGAGCTTTAAGTGCATACTGTTAAAAATACATGTAAATTAATCATTGCCGTGTGACCTGGTAGATACATATGTTTATACTGCTCAGATAACACTGTAGGACACTGTATGATAAAGCCTGTCCACTATCATTTATCTTCATTTGTCTTGGTCGAGGCGCTAACAAAAACAGTGACTCAGTGAGGAGGAGGGAGAGAGATGTGGAGGGAGTTCATTTCAGGTAAGAATGACAGGATGGCAGTGTCTTAACAAAGTTACAGCTCCCACTGAAAGCTGTTTCTAGAAGGACGTTTGGGTCCCATGTCTTCAATTGTTGCTTAATGGAATTTTGCCAGGGATCCACAGAAAGAGACCCAAGTGCGGACACAAACTCTGCGAGCAGGTCGTGGCAAAAACATACAAAGTTTGATAAAGAAACTTACAGGTGTGGTGAAGGTGAATGAAGGAAACGCGGCTGGTAAATCAGAGAAGTAAATCCAAAGAATCCACGGAAATCAGAGGAACTGACAGGGGAGACAAGACACAGGTGAAACTAATGTGTGCAATCAAAGGGGAGGCAAAGTGGAACAAAGAACAGAAGTAAAAACACAAGCAACAACTGAGGAAAAGCAGTTTCAAAATAAAACAGGAAGTTACTAAAAAGGAAAACCTACACACAGACAATCAGAGACACAAACAGAAACCCCACAGGAAGGAATGAAAAAAATAAAAATAGACACCAAAACCCAACACCATGACAGGATTTGGAGAGGGGGGAAAAACAAGCTGGTGTGCTGTATCATCCACAACTCCTTTGTGGAAAAGTCACAGAATTTCTGAACCTTTTTCCACCTGTTCAGATCCTTTCTTGCCTGTAAGCATCATTTACAAAAAACAGCAACACCTTGTAGTGACATGATGTGAACATCAATACATTTGAGCAAAGTATTTTTAACCCTTTTTTTTTTTTAATCCAAAAACTTGATAAAAAAGTTTTGCAACATTGATTTGTTTGCTCTCGGTGGAGTCTGGATTTGGGTTTTAATCCAAATGGGTGTGTACTCTGCTGTCTACTAATACTTCATGTGGTGACTGAGTGGTAGTTCCCAGCAGCAAATGCATTATTTTCTAACCAAGCCAACAGCGCTGGTTTCTAAACCTTTCTTCCCCCACTGTCTTGTTGGACCTAAAATAGCCTTTAATCAACACTATCAGTCAGATTCCAAATAATTTTAGAAAGTATGTTTTTAAACTATTAATTATATAAAAAGAGATATTTTTCGAATTTTGCTTTAACAAGACAGCAATCCATGAATTTTGATCGTTTAGGCTTGGTCTCTTACAAGATGTTCTCTTTGGGTTTGGTCAAGCATGGATTTCCTCTTGGGGGAATTGGAGAAAGTGGAGTGTTTCAAGCATGTATGCATTACGTTTAGCGATTTTAACTTTATGTGCTTGATTGCTGACTAGTTTTGAATCGCAACTCGTGCTTTTATGGTGTTACAACTGACTGATCATTACATATACATATATATAGATACAGACATAAAATACAATGTTATATTATATAATATATAAAATACAATCAAATCATTCCACCAGTTTCGAAGCTTATTGGATTATTTTATGTCTTCTTTCAAAGCCCTAATTCTTTTTCTTGCCAATTAGCCGTGCTGCTCCACTGTCCTTCAATGTAAATTTGAAAGAGTAGAGTCAAAAGCAAGCCAGGTTGGAAATCAGTTGTATAGAAACTCCTCAGCAACACCACAACTAAGATGGCTATGCACACATGGGTCCATATATGTATACAGTTACAAATCTGCGCAACTGTTCCACAACATTATCAAGTTAACATCGGCAACCTTTAAAACCTGCATGTCCAAAATTGGATAGTGCAAATAAAGAAGTGGTTTAACAGTCAGTGGACATTCTCCATACAAATAAGTACAGCCCATAGAACCAATCGGTGGACAACAACTACAGGAAGTGAAAGGGAAAAAAACTGCATGCATTAGCTTGATAAATGGATGCCATCTGCCCCAACTTGGGAGGGTATACGTGTACGGAGAGGAAAGAATGCAGTGATGTTATTCATGCGAACACACCCAGAGACAGACAGGGAGATGAATCCTGCAGCTGCACAGATCTTTCTGACTGTATCTTGGACAGAAATTATGTGGACAGCATGTCAAGTGAGGCTTACAGAGGCTGAATTTCTATTGTTTACCTGGCAGCAGGGATAAAAGGAGTATCCTGAACAGTCTACCTGCAACGGTGAGACAAAATGGGGAAAAGCAGGTTAGATGTGAGATACACTGAGAAAAGCTTTAAGTTATTGTTATTGTGAATAAAAAATATATATATATATATGTATTGGGATCACCGGATAATGTTAACGGGTATTTTTGACCGACTGAATGAAATTGTGTCATTGTGATGAAGGACAGCAGAGAAGGGACTTGTGAGATAAAGACGAAAAAGCAATGTGAGCTGCTTTTTAGTCAGAAGACTGCCTCGGATTTTAAATGATCTAAGCCTGCAGATAAAATACACAATGAAAAGTTTATCAGAAAAGGATGTCCAGGACTAACTTTCATATATTAGCCTTCGCTTTCCCCAAAGAATGAATTGATTGTGTTGTCCTGCGGGATTTCTGCGGGTCTGGCTGGAGCAGCCTGCATTGAGAGAAAGGATTAGGCCTGTTGCCGATGGCTTCATTTGATTGGCTTTCTCAGTGCAAAGGCCTGTCTATCACCATGAGTCATAAACCTAAAATCCTTTCAAAAAACTGCAACACATATTTAGCAGAAGTTTTATCAGGGCCTGCAACTGAAAACAGATTGAAGACAGTGGCTACCACGCTGCCAGAATGACTTTCATATTTGCAGCTTTCTAGAGGCCAAACATGTGACAGGCAAAGTATCTTTGTCTGGGAAGGCTCATTTCACAGTACACTGGGGAGATTATTGTGTCGCCTCTTTCATAATCCTAACAGGATTTCTCCAGAATCAAGGATTTGCTACATTTGATACAAAATGTTGGCAGCCGGCTCTCTGGGCTGACAGAGGATTTCTCAGTGATTGAATGTGAAGTATGCAACACGACTTTAAATACATGTGTTTGTAAAATTAGATATAGCGACAACTGAAATAAGATCTATAATCTTCATACCGCCTGCTAGTTGTTACTGCATTTAAATATGGTTAAAGATGTAATCTACAAAATTTTAAACATAGATATATCATTATGTAGCAGCAAACTATTTTCTATGTAAAGATATCATGGAAAAATAATGTCCTTAGCAATGAAGTCACATCTCCTCTGCGTGTTTTGCAATCAGTGCTTCTCTGTTCTATGTTCTAGCAGCAAGTCCTGCAATGAGGGCATTTTGGTGCATGTGAATCCCTCCTTTTGAAACTGTTTACTCTCTCTGCATCCACAAACAGTCCAAGAGTGACCCCCTATTGTGCATTAAAATGTATGAAAAGTACATAAATATAACAAGCAAAGCATGTTAAGTATGTTACTGATGGTAACTCTTTTCATTTCAGTGTTGCTTTAAGGTGGACCTTTGAGTTTCATTCTCCGCTCGTGTGGAGATAACGTTACTCAACTTGACCATAACTTGTCATTCAATATATTTTACAGTGATAGCGCAAAATACATTAGGCTAATGGTTGAAGATAGATTATTTTTTTGTTGTGTACACAACCTTGGTCATTGTTAATGAAAGTAAAGAGAGCAAGGAAATGTGGCAGATTTTTTTATTTTTATTTTTTTGGTCTGAGATGCTGCTGCTGTAGCAACATCTAATGTTTCTGAATGTTGCACAAAGAACCTTTACGATGTATCTGGTCATAAAACAGAGCGCAGCATTAAGAAGTTTCTTTCATTCTTTTTTTCTTTTTTTTTGGTTTCTCACAATTATTTTCTACATGTAGAAAATGTATCTGTATTCCACTCTGGTATCATTAATAATACAGAACAGTGATTATACAAGGCTTCTAACATTTAACATTTAGAGAAACCTTGTTCATGGTTTTGTCGAACTGCAGTTAAAGAAAACATCTGGATGAGAGCATTCTAACCTCAGGCTCACTCTTGTGTAATGGATTGTTCATGTGTGATAATTCAGAGAGTGTAAGTCACCACACATGCTCATTTCTACATGGCAGCCACCTCTGATAATAAATTATAGTAGCACTTGCTACAAGAAGGAGATGGAGAGCTACTGCAGTCAAAGTAATTAATTCCTAAGCCCTTAACCCTGTTAAAGGACCAAACCAATATTATACAAAATGACAAAAATGCCCACACTGATGCCCAGCGTGCTTTATGTTCATGAATTATTGAGTTAGCTAGAGGATATATAAGCCTGGCCTGTCCGTCAGTCATAAATAATCAGTGTGATTGTACTCACCTATTGTCTGGCTTCTCAAGGCGGTGATCCAATAACATACAGCCACTTATGACTCTCCTCGATTTCCAATTAGTGCTGCACAAGTCCCAAGTTTCTGAAGTTGATTCCATCTCTGATTCAAATTATAATTTATAATTCAGGCATTTACCAGTTAATCAGAGAGATTAGCAATTAGGGTAACAGTAAAATAAGTGAGAATTCCTCAAGCATCAACAGTAAGTAGCCAGACAATTCGGAGTTGGCACGTGGAAGTGCCATGCTCATTGTTGCTGAAACGGACTCTTTAATTCCATAATTAATATAATAATTAAACTATAATTAAGAATCAACATTTGAGATGCAACATCCAAAAGGATAAGCCGCAACTACGGCATGTGGGAAAACCCTAAACTAATTAAGTCTAAATAATGTTGCACAAGCACAAATAATGTTGTGTTCATTTACCCTAAATGCATAAATCAATGCTGTCAAGTTCAGTGTCCTGTGGTAACAAGGTGGCGATTTTTGTGAAATAGGATACACATGGACCACAGTCGCAGTTTGTCATATTTTTAAATAATGCAACATAATAATTTGAGGTGAACAAATGCATTCAGTCATGTTCTTAAATGCTTAATTCTGCAAGCAATGCACTTGTGTTCTAAGATGTAATGATACGAAATAAATGCCAACCAACTCTAGCCTCTTTAAGCATGTGTCTTAAAGATTCAGGCTGATTTTGGTCTCAAACTGTTTCTATAATTTTGAATAAATCATCTTATGCGATGCTGACATGATGCCAGACAATCATGCCTGCAACATCCTCTATTAGCCCGGGCTTATATGGATTTTTTCTTCTTCAAGGATAGACAACTTCCCCACTGGACAATCTAAGATAATAAACTGAAAGTCAAAAAAACAAGAAAGAGCTGAGTAAAGTAAGCAAATGCATCAGCTGGCAGCGGGGACTGTAAGTGCATGCCGTGAATGCCACACAGAACATTGGACAGCTACAGAAAAGGCAACTTATTTACTGTCTCCTCAAGGGTTCCCAGTGGTATGTCTAACACTCCTGAACAGGACTGCTGCTTTCAGCCTTTACCATTTGTATTCTCAATGTCCTTCATCTCTGCTCTCAGACTAAACTAATTTGCCTTCTTTCATGGTAGATTTTCTGCAAAGCCCATCCTGCTTCCCACTGTAGCAACAGGAGCTCTAAACTCTTAATCTTTTCTCAGTAATGCTATTCAATACAAAAAGTGTTTTTGAATGTGCTTCACTTATTATATGCAACAAAGAACATTTATTCAATTGTTATTTTTTTTCTTTTTATTTCACAGCCATTCAGCTTAGACTAAATTCACAACTCCATCGGACGAGCTTCCTGCGCTCTTGTAGTGCTCCCCTCTCTCATTGAACCAGAAGGTCAACTAGAATACATAAAACTCTGCTGCTTTGTTTTAATGTTCTAATGAGGACAAGAAAGAGGGTGTGAATCCTCTCAAATAATAGGTGCTGTTGGAGTTAATTTTAAGACCTCTTTATTGATTTCTAAAACAGGAAAAGCCTCTGTGTTAGACATGGAGCCGGTGAGCTGTTTCCTGACTGATGCACAGACAGTTCATCCTTTATTGGCCCAGTCAATAAGTTGATAAAGACTGATTCAGTGGCTGACTGACTTTCACTTTTTAACTCCTGGTGCTAGTCAGCATTATGAAATGCAGCGTCCCTCAAAGCTAATGATAAAACTCTTAGAATGCAGGCCTGGGAGGATAATAAGTAAAAGGTCATTCTTCTGACACCCTGAGGCCTGGTGAGCAGCTACACACTGGAACACTGAAGCAGAGCAGGTATGTGATGGTCTGACCTCGAGTGCCCGAGGAAACTTTGGCATCTGGCCACAGCGGCTGCAGGCCGGCCGGAGAGCGTCTGGTTAGCCCTCTCTCCCATGTAGCGGCCACATCACTATTCTTATCCACCCACTATCCCTCCATTTGCCCGAGCCTCAACAAGCTGCTGAGAGCTGTAGTCATAGCAACGGGCAGGCCTGCCGATGCCCTTGGGGATCATTTCTTGACAGAATTCCTCGGTGTCCTCTCTCAGTAAAAGGTTGGCCCCTTTGCTGAATAGCTGTTTATCTTTGCAGACGTGTAAGCTTCAGTGTCCGCCGGCTACCTTCATTGCTCTCCATTCTGTTTAGTTTTTTTTCTCTGCACTTATTTTGAATGCCAAAACTAATCTCTAAATTATGTGAAGAATTTAACGCTGTGAATGCTGTGTGGTATCCACAAAGCCACAGGACAAAAACAGACAGAAGAGCTCTTATTCCTCCCTTTCTGCTTCAGCTACCTATACTTGTATTACAGCGATGTTGGTGGCAATGCAAGATTTCTGCTTTATTTCACTTCCTGCCTGATTTTGATTTTATGTACAAAAAGACTGCAAAAAATAACTACAACAAGGTCTGTGGTCAAGGTGCAAGTGTAGGCCATTCACAACAAGGATACTCATACTGTCTCCTTGCTCAGGTCACAAATCTTGGCTTTTATACACTGCACAAGAGGTGCTGAGGTGTTTGTGACATTTACAATGGCACGCTGCAATCACACATACCTGACAAACAGCCAGTCCGGGGCACGTCCTTAAAGATCCAACAAAATAGATGCCTTTCTAGTAACTGGAGAACAAGACAGATGGTGAAAAGAGTAAGACATTAGAGGGGCCGAGAGAAGAAGGATTAATTGGGAAAGAAGTGCACTGTCAGAATCCACTGGGAGAATCAAAGGAGAAAATAATCATTCTCAATCAAAAACATGTAATCCTTTTTAGAGGCAGAACCAGCTGCTGCAGCATCATTTGTCACTGCTGTGCACCTTTGATACAGATAGATGATCCTTTGTAAGTCAGCTGAATACTGAAGACAGAGATTTTTATTCAAATCTAATCTTTTTAAATTATTAGTATGATTGAAATTCAAAGCACATGCAATGTACTGGATTTTTTGTCATGGACTGAGCCCAATATAAAGTGTATCTATGAAACATCAACCCTCATCTGATACTATGAAACAAGGTAGAGATCAGTAATGCATCACTGGAATTATAAATGAGCCATGCTCCCCCATAAGCCACTGTTATCAGAAACAACAAGTGACAAGAATATGAATCTGAACTATTGACTAATGTGACTGAGCCTCCTGTTACTGACAGTTTGTTCTCTGCCTGTGGCACTCAGAAAGGTATTTGCTCTCAACAGTGTATCCATGCATAATAATCCTAAACAGTACTATCATGTTCTTTATCAGCCTCTTTCTGTTTTAACCCATGTGCAGAATTAACACCACGACCAGAGTCTCGTCTTTAGTCAACAATCATCAGTGTCCTAGATCTCATGAGCACAACTATCTTGCTCTCTTTCCCTCGCACAATGATTTCCATTTCCATTTTTTTCTGCCACAAACACAGAAACCCACATGCCACACACACACTCGCACTCAGTCTTTCAGTAATCTTGCTTTCACTGCCTCCCACACAGGCATCTGTAAAAGAGCATGTGTGGTTCACAGCAGTACTTTGGTCCACACTGGCAGAAACTGGCAGATTCAGAGACCTTAATGTGTTACATCCTCAGCGTGCGTTATGTTACAGGTCCTTGATAATTGCAGCTTTTCTGAAAGCACGTCTCGAATGCCTGATACTTTTAGCACCTATATTTCAACGTAAAACGCCTACATTTTGACTTTCATCCTGTGCATTTCTCAATATAATAAAGGACCCTATGCGGAGCCGAATGCAACTTGTAGACAGTCGAAGGTGTCTGGGTTCTTGAATGTTAGATTTCTCAGCGTCACATCTATATTTTTCTGAGGCGCAGCATTCCAGGATGTGCTTAGATAAGCTCGACACAGAAAAAAAGGAAAAAAACGACAAAACTGTATTTTTACCGTTGAGAAAGCAGGGCATCTGACATCTTTGCTTACATCCCCTCTCACCTCTCTTCTGTTGAGCAGGTGAATGACTGCGAAACAGAGAGCAGCCTTTGCAGTGCAACCCTGTCCCATGCTGCTCCCTCCTCTCAGGGGATGGCCAAGGTCCAGGATGGACACACGAACGCATGTGACAGGTACACAGTGCTGCTGGTTTTTCTCAGCACACATATCTAATATAAAAAAAGAAAAAACATGTGGGTATTTGACTTTTTGTTGTATGCCTGTGTACTCTACAGCACTGCAATGTTAGAGGAGAGCCAGGATGGTATGGACAGTGGTACCCTAAGTCCTGCCTCAGCTCGACAGGTCACCATCCAGCGCCACCCGACACAAGGCTTTGGCTTCATTGCAGGCAGCCAGAGGCCTGTCATTGTACGCTCCGTCTCTGCTGGTTAGTGTGCATGTATATCATAGTTCGAGATGGAAAACACAGGGAGAGTAATGGCAATTAAAGTAGACTCAACGATGGCTCGAATTAAAATTTCACCTTTGCGTTCAATTTTGTAGACGGCCCCTCCTTTGGCAAGCTTCTTCCCGGAGACCAGATCTTGGCCATTAACGAGGAGACGGTGAGCGACGCGCCCCGAGAGAGAGTCATAGACCTTGTAAGGTAACATCCTTTACTGTCCCAGGAGGGAGGGAGGGGGGAGGGGGAGAAGGGGTACCAGAAGCACAGGGGAGTAGAGAGGACATGGGTAAAGAGGGTGGATCAAAAGGAACAAACTGTTTCTTCTCGCTGGTGATGTGTTACATCAACACAAACCTGTGCATGAGTCAGTCCTTTTGCAGCTGAAGAACGGCGAGGAAATGGCAGATATAAACTGGAGAAGCTCTCCAAATACCATGCTGTCCGTGACATTATCTAACCCACTCCACTCTCTGTTGTCTTTCCATAGACGCTGCAAAGACACTATAGTTCTCACTGTGCTGCAGCCCCATCAGGTAGTATAATGGGACACTCACTCTCTTTCATGTTCCTCTTTGCAGGATTTCTCCTACTCCCCATCACTTCTAACACATTTCCTTTCACTCTAAATCATATAGAAACACTGTAGAGTATTCTGTTGCAGTGCACACTAATGCAAAATACTTAAGTATTCCTGGCCCTGCTTCACTCAATGGAGTAGTTTCTTTTTCTGGTAACCCCTCAGAGCAGTTCCAAGTGAGCACAAAAACAGCAACATGAGACTTAAAGATAAAGATTGTGTGTTTATGCATGAAATCCGCCCAGACAAAACAGAACTGTACCATTTATTTAGATCACTAGAGAAGATAAAATACTGTGAATATGAAAAAAAATATTTGATCCATTTGATTCATAGGAATGGTTCTGCAGGGATTTGCCTATGTGTCGACGCTTCTAAGTTGCTATCATCTTTGTGGCGCTCAGACTAACAAGCACAACAATTTTAAATGTTTAAAATTTTCTCAGGTAAGCCTAATAGTAAAAGCAGGTTTGTAGTTTTGCAGTTGTCGCATTGCAGGCGCATTAGCCAGCTCTCAAACACATGTCTCCTCAACACTGGCAGTCACAGGGGCTTTTCTTTCATTTACGTCGAATCTTTCAAGCTGAGTTTTTCCTCAGAGTTTCTTTCTCTCTTCTGTTCCTCAGTCACCTAAGTCTGCCTTCATAAGTGCAGCCAAAAAGGCCCGCCTGCGAACTAACCCGCCTAAAGTGCGCTTTTCAGAGCAAGTGTCCATCAGCGACCCAGACTCAGTAAGTTCAACTTGTCTCTCTGAGACACGTGCATGCAAACACATGCTGTTACCCTTTTCCTCCCCCTCTTGCTGTCTTGCTGCGCCTTTTTTTTCGTCGTCATTGTTGTTGTTGTTTGATCAGCAATCAGAAAAGCCTCAAAAAAGCTTCAAGTATCCTCTTTCCATCCTCTTATTTCAGCTAGTGCTTCTCTCCTTTATGTGTGAGTGTGTTTGTGTGTCTGTGTGTGACAGAGACAGAGAGAGAGGGAGAGACAAACAGTTTGGCCTTGAATAAACTGCTTTCCTGGCTGATTTGGATTCTCACTACAGCAACCTCTGCCTCTTTTTAGAGCCACTGAAGCATTTAGAAAACAGCCACATTATTACTTAGAAATGTTTGTGGGTTTTTTTTGTTTTTATTTTGGCTTTTATTGTCCAATCTCGTTTCTCAGATGCACATAGCAGTGCTCTTATATTCGTACCAGACACATCAACATTCACAAGCTACAAATAACACTTAAGACCTTTTCAGACATGGGATATGTAACATTGCTGGCTTCATTAATCTGTTAAAGTGACAGCATTCTGGCACTCTGACAGAGGACACCTTTAAGTTAATGTTCCTCACGGCTTCATTCAGACGCACTGGCGACAGTGATGGAGAGAACCGCGTTATGCACGTGATATTTGCCACACGTGTGACGCTGAACAGTGCATCAAGGCTCATGGAATAAACAAAAGGCTAAACTTAAAGTAAAAGCAGAGCTAATCAGCAAGGAAGGACACTGTGTACTTTTCTTTACATCAGACAGGTGAGCTCTCTCGCACAGAGTTCCAATTTGTAGGCAACAGACTGAGTCAGATTCAGACCTCGGCTCCATTACAGCTGTCAGCATAGTCTTTTACTATGAAAGTCTAATCCATTTACTGAAGCCACTTTTTTGTTTTTTCATTTATTTTTTTTGTAATGGATTTTTGGGTTGTAGGATCTTTGCATTAGTTGCTTAATTATTATGGATAAATGCACATAACTCTATGTAGCATACGACTTCATTAATCATTAATGTGCTAATTGAATGTGCATCCCTGTTCATTAATGCAACATCATGCAGTTTAAACTCATGCCCTGTTGAAAGTGATACATAAATGTTACCAGGTCCAACCTAGTAAGACTGTCGTACTTTTTTATGTTATGTTTTTATGTGACTACTTTTATGTTGAAGTTCACCTCATTTAGACCAAAAGCTGACACATTCACATGCCCTCAGATTAATTTGAAATGAGCACATGAAAGGGGCTTCATATGTCAGGGTTACGAACGCTCCTGTTTCTTAACCTGGTGTAAGGGGCATCGGGAGGTCTTGTGGAGGTTGCTAAACTAAGTGAATGGCTGCTCAAATAAGCAGCCTAAATAATAAATAAAACCAAGCAGAGCGTGCCGTACTAAGAGGTTTGAAAACGTCACTTGAAAATCGGATCTGCTTGGTGATTTTTGTATCTTTTGTCCTCTCTCCCTTCGGATGAACTGAGCTAATCTAACACACACACAAACATACAGTGGAAAGCACATTCAAGCACATTCAATTGTCGTCATTCAAGCCAATGACGACAGCGCTCACTGACAACATGCAATAAAATCCGCCAGTGACAATAACCCCAATCATTTCTGGACAGTCATCTGGTCAATCAAGGATGTATGGGAGAAACAGGAGCTTACACAGTGAATAAAGAGGGAGCACAAACATGACAAGCATCAGATAATCAATAAGGAATCAGCCAAATGAGGAGAAAATATGTTCTCGTTCTATTTTCTATAAACTAATGGAAGAAGGTAGAGAACAGGATTGCTCCTCACATAAGCCACCAAGTCAGTAATCACTGAATAAAGACAACATGTGATGAGAGGCCACCAGCTATAGCTCAGCTGATTTTACCACCCATTCTAGCAGTCAATACCACGTGAGCCCCACAGTCTTCCTCATCAGACCTCAAGGAACAGAACATGATGGAGATGCTGCAATGGCAATGATCAGATGTTTCAAGTATTCCACCCTCTAACCGATGCCGAGACGTTTAGTTAATCTCTGTCTCCGGTGATCAGGAGCCACAGGGTAGTATTGATCCTCTGAAGGCTTATCAGCGTTGGCCACCCAGCCTGATGTTTAATGAGAGAGAGGGGGTAAAGATGAAGCAAAGGTATTGAGTTGTCATTTGCCTCTCAGCACACTTACTCTGCATGTGACTAACTGGCTCCAACTCCCCCTCGCTAACAAGGACAAAGGTAGTGGCTTGTAATGGGAAGTGATAGACCCACTTGCAGTGTCTCTTCACAAGTGAACCGTCGCCTAAAAGCCGCAGTATGGAGGAAGATCTGTTCTCTCATAACTCAGAGTTTAGCTGCTTCCAATCTGCAAAGAGGAACAGCTTGTTGAGCCTTCTGAAATCTTAAGTTCTCCAAAAACAGACTGCCGGGCATCTGCTGTGGACACAGCTCTCCGTTTCAACTAAATGCATTTTCTGAGCTATATTGTTGCAATAAATCCTCAACCCTTTGGTGTGATCATGTCTGCCTACTTTTCTTACCAATCTCATCATCAGATATAAAAAAATTTTAAAAATACAGGAAAAGATGAGAATTGATTTTGTTTCGGCCATGAATTAGAGGGGATTTCATTTGGGCTGCAAGGCCACTTCCTGCGGCATCATTATCACATGTCTCGTTAAAACTCTCAGCTTTATCTTATTACATTAAAATACCTTCATTCTCGTCTGATCACAACAGTAGCTCTTTGAAAGTGCATAATGAGAACTAAGTCATTTTCTTAAAAAGCCCTCAGCAAGATAAAAAAAAAAATTGAGACAGCAAGGGGAGAGTGCCCCTCACATCACATCCTCGTAACAAAGAACCAAACTGCATATCATAACTTTTCTTCTAACGAGTGCTTTGAGTAAAAGCAGTCACCTTGAATCAGGCCTCTCTTCTTGTGCCTTCTCTCATGCAACTCTGTGGTGAATGCTCTCAATCCCACCATCCAATTTCCTTTGCGTGGCATACATATTGAATGGGTAGACCAGAGAAATTGAATAAGCCCCTCTTTGATCGTGATACAATGCATCGGGTGGGCATCCTAAGGCAGAGTTTTGCTCCTTCTCAAACTGCCCAGACTTCAGTGAAAGTATCTCTCCATTGTTAACGCATCTTTCTTTCCTACATCCTCCTCTTGCGCTGCTTTATATTGCTTTTCACTCAGTAGCACAGACCAACCATTACAGCTGATTGTTTTAATTCTTGATCACCTTTTTAGGAGATTAGCACGCATACCATGTTTTGTTTTGTTTACTCAACCAAAGCTTTTTTTCTCCTTCAATCTCTTTCAGACAATGCTCAAGGACGACTCCTTGCTACTCATACCAAATGTGTTGAAGGTCTTCTTGGAGAATGGACAGATTAAGTCCTTTACGTTTGATAGCCGTACCACTGTTAGGGTATGTATTCACTGCAGCTGGACACATGGGAAAGGCAACTGAATTTCAACATTATTGTGACATTGACTTGAAGGTCCTGTATGATGAAAATGCATTTTTATTGTGTTTGGTACATCTTAAAAACATACATATAAAAATAGAAGAGAGTGAGAATATGAAGGCACTTACTTGTGTTATTCCTCTAACCTCTCTTAACTAGATGGCCTTCCAGCTTTACACACCAGTCAGGATGTTATTCAGTTTCAAAGCAGAAAATGGGGAACTAATAGTCGCCCAGCTAAAAATTCGTATAATCCTGATACCACACTGCCTGCTCCTTTCTAAGTGAGCCATTCAGAGGGAGCAGCTGCCTCACAATTTTACCAGGTTATTTTCTTTCTGGAGTTGGCTCTGTTAACTCTAAAATGCCTCAGCTACGAGCACCAAATGTTCTGCTGTTGGCAGCGAGAGTAAACACAAGAGATTTCATGCATTCCCAGCATCTCAAGATCTGAAGACCCAGTGGATTACTTTTAATATTGATGGCTACATCACCACAACAAGGGGGGAAATTCTCAGTGTTAGGACACTGTGTTGGTCGTGTGACTATAATTACCAGTAGCTTTAGTCGTTTACCCACAGGGCAGAGCTCTGTGGAAGTTGTAAAGCTGAGCGACATCCAGAGGTAGTTAAAGAGTTGAGAATGATGTGAAACCAATAAACCAGGACTGGGTGGGTTACTGTGTTTTCATGTTGCCTGTCGTGCTCCAGGGAAACCTCAACTCAACTGATGTGTACATTCTCTCCAGCTGTCTGTTCTCATATATACTGCATTTTAGTATGACAGACTTCCCAATAAAGCTGTTTTCATTTACATATTTTTGTGTTTCTGTTGTCAGACAGTGGAACAAGTATGAAATAGAGACTGAAATGCAGCTCATTAAGACGACATGTTAACTAGCAGTCACTCCAGAGCCATTTCCAAGCTGCCATTCTGCATCGCTAAATAGTAAATTTATAGTTGCAACATCGTCTGACTAACTTATCATACACATAAGTTAAACACAACAGCTGTGCTGTGACTTTAGTGATATATTCATGTAAAATGATCACTCTGAGAGAAACTTAGAAGTGCTAGAAAGTCCTAGTCTCACACTCTCATTTAAGACTGTGTCAGCTGCAGTGTAGTCAGCTATTTTGCTCCACGCTGTCAGTTACAGACGTAGAGAAAGTCTACTTCCAGAGGGGGGCGTGAAAAGCAGCAGCTCAGCTGCATTTAAAGCTGAAAGAACAGACCTAAAACCAAGTTATACAGTCATGGTAAAATGAACCATCTTTGCAGTATTTTAAGCAGAAAAATTAAAAGACACATTCATGGGACATGAGAGACTTTCATAAATTTGCTGGAAACTAGCATAATACGTTACCCTTAATTAAGTTCTAATCATTATTTTTATGGTAATAATGAAGCAAATTACTACCTGTTTCTCTGCAATGATCGCTGTAGTGATGAACTACAGTTCCCTCAGTTCTGTAAACTTTACAGTTTTAATTTCCTCTCATCGGTGTCTTATCCACTTTTCCAGCTAAACCAGGTGGCGGTTCTCTGAAAAAGAGAAAAAAAATCAGCGGTTAGCTAAACAATTAAGAGAGTTGGAGAGTTAATCTTGGACTTGTATCCATCACGTGACCAGAAACAAGACTCCAAATGAATTAATGAATACTCAGGTGATCAAATGTCAGAGTTGCATTTACAGCTTGATGTGCTATCCCCCATTTGGCCAAAGAAATCAGGTACTGTGGGGTTAACAGTGAAAAATACATGAAACATGCATTTCTCAAATTTTCAAAATAGGTAATAGAGCAGCATGTGGAGCGATTGTCAATGCAATCTTGGCCTCCTTCCTCAAATATGAGTCCTTACACATCATCAAAATCTGCCACATGTAAATTAACAATGAAACCACGAATCACTCAGACAAAGAGCCCTTTCAAGTTCACATATATACTGTAATTGTTTTGAGAACATACTTAGGCAAAAAACTGCTTTCATTTTATGAAACATCATTGTATCAGTTTCTGGAATGTAAAATCTCATTAATGTGATTAAGGTCATAAAGCAACAAATGAATTCAGTCAGACAGAGGTCATTTCTGTCTCTATGTCAGCCTCTAAGATGAGTCTGACATCTTTGAGAAGACTCATTAAATGGACTCTATTAGATTTCACAAATCTCTCCTCTGCTCATGGAGGGTGAGCGAGAAAAGCGAAGCACAGAAGTACTTTAAAGGAGAGACGGAGGAAGCTCTCTCCTGTCAGCCTAATTAAATGGAATTTCAGCATAATAAGAAAGCTCAGATCAATAATACAATGCCACAGATTAAATCAATGGCACAATAGGATGCCCAGTTGTGTGCCCATTAGAATGTCTGTCAACTAAAGAAGCTTTCTTGCAGTGTTTTAGACTACAATCTATAGCATTCTGTGGGTCCTTCACTTGATTGTGTGGCCTCCCAGGTGTCACTTAATGCACACCGCACAGGTCAATACTGTTAAAACTGCTTATCTTTGATTTTCAGGGACATCTATTGCTTGGAATACATCAGCAAGTTTCAGCTAAATCCCTAATGGAGAGCAAACCATTAGTGTGCATGTCTTATTTTACAGCTCTAAATCAGGCTCCATATCGAGACTTACAGTCAAAATACAGTAACGCATAACTTCTCTCACTAATCATTTGCAATGTCCATGACTCGCATGTTTAAGGAGGACAATGAAATTATGCAACTTATCCTGTGGCATAGCCCATGGTAAGATGTGATAAGCAATGAAATTCCCCTTAGACAGCATTCTCTGTGCATTTTAGAAAGAGGATATGAGAGAAGCTGGTCATCATTCATAGATACTGATCAGCACTAGAACAAAAGTTTGCCATGCACATCCCAACATGCAGACATTTCTTTGACACATACGAATGCACCGACTGTGCAGAATAAAAGAAAATCTATAAATGCTCTGTAATGTACAAAATGACAAACATGATATCAATGCAAAGAGCCTAAACAGAAAACACCCACCACAAGGATGCCAGTTTGACAAACTACACTGTATATAAACATGGAGGGAATTTAGGGCGAAAACAGCCTCCATACATCAAAAATGCATTTTCATTATGGTATAATGTGTTCTTACTATGGAAATGTATTCCACATCTGCTTCCATCTCTTTCCTTCCAGGATGTGATCTCCTCACTGCAGGACCGTCTCTCGCTGCGCTACATTGAGCACTTTGCTTTGGTGCTGGAGGCAGGTGGTCTTGACCAGAATCAGAGGTTGCATCTCCTGCAGGAGAACCAGCCGCTGACACATGTAAGAAACCCAGAACAGGGAAATGAGAACAAGATGTGTCTGATAACAGTTTGAATGATTTGTTTGCGTGATTTGCAGTACGAATGCAATAACAGCAGCTACACACTATCATCAATACAAAACAAAACATGCTAGTTTTAGCATTGGCTGCCTTTGGTTGGTTGGTTAGTCTGAATGGCTGGCTTTACTTGCCTTTTGGAAAATGTCTGTGTATTTCAGGGTTCAATCTTAATTAAGCAAATGTTCAATGAGTAGAGAGTGGCATCCATACCCTGTCAGGATAACAAAGTAGGCAATGCTATTGGTTTCCGAGGGTGGTTCTACATTTCATTCCATTTCTCCACCTTGATCATAGTAACTCCAAACACGTAACTCACACACAGCACTGTGAAGACACATAGTGCATTCAGAATTCATTATTCCCTGTCCACTTATGGGAAATGGTACTATGATATGTGACTAAAGCCAAAGATGTAGTTCTTATCTAGCTGACACCCTTGTATTCCCTCAGGTGGTGCATAGAACCTATTTCCAAGGGATGAAGTGTCTGTTCCGCATCTGCTTCTTCCCGAAGGACCCTGCAGACCTGCTAAGAAGGGACCCCGCTGCATTTGAGTACCTCTATATACAGGTAAAGTACTGGATTAAAGGGGGATTTAAACGAATGTCATTCAATCTCTTGATAATGTTGAAGAGCTGTCTCCTCGAAGAGCAGGGAGCACCAAGGAGGATGGTTAGTTTTATTTAATATTTCTATTGGGTTGTGTGTACCTTGGCTGTGTCTGACTGATTTTAGGCTTAGCTTTCCAACGTTCACATCAAGTGGAGATATCCAGTGTCATAAATCTGACAGCTGTCACGGACAATTAAACTAATGACCAGATTTGTAGTATTTTTCCAATCTTCCAATCTTTTAAAAAGCTGTTCATAATACAATTCATCATGTCCTCACAGAGTCGCAATGACGTCATCAAGGAGCGCTTTGGCATGGACTGGAAATCTGACATTACGTTACGATTGGCCGCACTACATATCTACATCACTGTGTCCTCTGCAAGGCCCAATCAGAAGATCTCTCTCAAGCATGTCGAGTAAGTCCCCAAACTAAATTAGTTTCAAATGAACTTGTGAGAAATTCCGGACAAAACTTGATGTATTGCATTTTTTCTTACCTCATTACCAATTCTGAGTAGCATATCAGTGAGCCCCATAGTGAAGTTTGTTCATTCAGTAATATCTAAATGATTAATAATTAATCCCAGTAGTATTAAAAACTCAAATTACTCAAAGACCATTTTCCTTAGGTCGTTATGAGACAAAGAAATCCATTGCTTTGTGAAATTACATCTCTCCCTCAATTTGCTCATTTATTCTTCAAAACCTCAACCTAGCAAGTAATTAGCTTCTGCTATCACAACCACAGAAGCAGAACAGATTCACTGTGCTTGTAATAGACTTAGGGTGGCCATGTCAAGCCAGGAGTTGTAGAGGATGTAAGCGAGGCGTCACCGTGTCTTCCCATGGGATGAAAAAAAACTCCCTTGTGCCCTCTTTTATATCTTACTTGTACTCTGATTAAGAACTCCACTGTTTTTCTCTTTTGTATATACTTCTGCCATCTTTCTCTCTGCTCTCGGACACAGAAAGGAGTGGGGACTAGAGCCTTTCCTTCCACTCACTCTACTCCCAACGGTGAAGGAGAAGAATGTGTGTAAAACCCTGTCGCAGTTGCTGAAGACCTATCAGCATCCACCACCATCAGGCAACAAGGTCTCTCCATTTTAAACACTTCAACACTAACAACTATATCCATTTCCATGATTGAAATATCCAGACAATTCTTTGTGGATAAGTTCATTGCCTTTGGTTATACTGCTATTATAGCACATTTATAATAATGGTAAATATATACAGACCTCTTGATTGCTAATAATGTACAAATCTCAACACTCAGAGGAGATGTTACTTTATTGCATTGTATGGTTTTGTCTGCTTAATAACCAGTCCTTTTGACAAGCCCTTCATCCCTATAGATGTAACTGTTGCATAAGATTTTATTAGCAACATCTGTGGCTCAACAGTGCCCCCAGGAGGATGGAGGGAGTGCAGGAAAATGATTCTTGTTTCAAAGACGAGTGTTTATTCTGTATCATTCTGTTGACAGGTCCCTCCACTCCAAGGAAAGCTGCAGTACATGCGTGTACTCAATGACCTCCCACCTTTTGGTGGAATACTGTTCCACACAGTTGGACTGGTAATACATTTTTGAATCTTTGCATTTAAGAATACATCTGTTTTGCTTAATCTCTCCGTTCAGTTTTAGTATGAGTCTTTAAGCCTGTGCACATATGTTCACAAGAGGTTTGCTTTTAAAATGCACACATTTAACATTTTTAAGGACGTACTTAAACACTGGATTGCAAAAGGCATATATTAAAGTAATATACTATGTAAATAGTTTTAAACTACTTGTTTTCTTCTACAGGATGAGAAACAATCAGCTACAACACTACTGGTGGGCCCCCGACATGGCATTAGTCATGTGATTGACCTGAAAAACAATCTCACAACAGTTCTGGCTGAGTTCAGTCGGGTTTCCAAGATTCAGCTCTACCGAGAGAGTCAAGGAGTGGCTCGCGTGGAGGTGTCGATTCATGAGGCCAAGGTATTACAGCTGAAAATGACCAGTACAAACTGATGCACAGTTTTATAAATATTATTTCATCAGGTCATAACAAAATGAGCAGGCAATGCTCATTGCCTGTCCTCTAAATAGTCTCCTAATTCCCCTCCCTACCACCCCCCACAGCCCCTGGTGCTACTCATGGAATGGCCTGATGCCAGTAATTTTGCGTGCCTCATCTCTGGCTACTACAAGCTGTTTGTAGACCCTAAACGGACCATCTACTTTCGTACCCCTGGTCAGTCTCATCTGACCAAAGCAGGTAAGTGTTCTATTATTTCATTTCAAACAATTATTTCGATTAAGCAAAAGGCATCAAATTTTAAATGGAAAAATTACAAACTGATCAAATATATACACAGAAAGGTACATTTACAGAAAACAATAGCTTTCTTAAAAACTTGAGATAAAAGATACTACACAATTAGAGTGATACATGTCAGTTCTTTCAGCATCATATTAGACACTGCATGTCAAGAAATATTTGGCAACCTTCATTATATGTTCAGTCTACATGGACATTGATGGACACTGCTTCTTCATTGATTGAAATCATACTGTAACCAGTTTATCCTGGAACTCTCATCCCATGGCGCCCTCTGCTGTCTCTTCTCATCTCCATCTTGACTCATTGGAATGGAATACTGCACTTTTTTTTCCCCCGAGCTAGAATACCCTGGAAATTTACAGTGAATTGTACTTTTTTCTGTAATCATCAACATTTACTGTTGAAGCATGAACAGATCCTCTGCCATCTGCTGTATCAACCTGTCTACATTAAAGAAGAATCGTACCATCACATCATCACATTCCACCAGAATCTAACACTCTAACCTCAAACAAACTTCAACTTTCAACATCCATCTCTGAAATGAATAATCCCCATGTGACCACCAGCTGTCGCCTCTGCTTTTCCATCTGGATCATCTCTATCCCTTCCAGTTCTTAACACCTCAAATTCTCCACTGCTCTGACAATTCTATCCTTAGATTACAGAAGCTCCCACCATGCTCACCCGCGATCTGGGGCAACCAGCTTGCCAAGTGGAGGGCGGCGAACGGACGAGAGGGACAGCTCACACAGGGAGTCAGGTTCTTCAAGAGCCTTAGTTCCTGCAGAACCTCAGCATCTAGGCCTGTGTCATGTCCACCTCCGAGAACAACAACAATTTCAGGAGTTACAAACGCATGCTGAAGCTGAACTCGACATCAATGAGAACTTTATTTCTCAGGAGCCCCCTGGACGGCCCCGCACCAAGTCAGATCCCACCCAGCACAGCACAGAGGAAATAGCTGGGGTTTCAGAGAGCCCAGCAGTGGAGAATGCAGGATTTAGAATCCGAGCCCAAACAATGGGTCAATCCCAGAAAAATTCACGATACTTCTGTGACTCCTGCAAAGCTAGACTTCGGGCAGAAGGTCTGTCAACCGGAGTGAACTTGAGTGGGAGCTCAGGAAAACATTGTTCCGGTGCTTGTGCCTCCCGAGATGGAGGTGCTGTGGACCTCATGGCCCTTCCACCCCCTGGAAATGAAGAGGAGGATGAGGAAGAGGTAAATGGTGGCGGGGAGAAGCTGCAACCACCACCACCTGCTATTGCTGCCCCACCACCTGGCTTCAGGGACAACAGCTCTGATGAGGATGACCCAAAAAGAGGAAGAAAGGCTCGAACCAGTGCCACTGCTGGAGTTGCCTCTGGGAAGCTTGCCCAAGCCAAGGAAGATGTGCCTGTGACGCTGATTGATAATGTGGCCACAAGAACAGTCCGAGATCATGCCCAGGAGCTTGATGATGCTCTGGTGTCCACCTTACAGGCTCTTGAGGCCTTGGCAGCCTCTGAGGACTACCCCCATCACCCGCAACAGCCAACACAGACTGCAGGTCAACAACCTCAGTCAGACCATGACTCACAGAATTAACAGTAGTGCTTATCCAATACAATGCTATGTTTTGAATCAATCAAATCACATTTACAGTACACAGTATTGATGCAGATTTTTTTTAAATGTACAGTACATAATTTCTAAAGTAAAATGGTTATATAATGGCAAGTAATTACATAATTTGTATATGTTCAAAACAACTTTGATTAATGAAAGTTGCAAACTGGAAAAACATTCAAGTCGAGCTATAAAAATGATGGCTTCTATCAATTGAAAAACATGTTTTACACAACTAAAGAATGAATAGTGGACAATTGTACAATGCTGTGTCTCAACAAGTCCAAAACTAAACAGCTCTTTTTTTTTTTTCAAGATTTAATTAACATATAGTAGGACATCTGCTCATCTTGGCACAATTCTCAAACACCCAGATAGATTTGCATGCAAAAGCTGCAATGCTGTTATATTTAGGTGAAGGAAGCCCACCAGGGCATGAGTCTGTCTGAAGATGGGCTATAAATTTAATTCCAAAGGGCAGATTTTGAAAAATAAAAAAATATGCCACAATTCATTTTTTATATTTTCTGATCACAGTCAATCAACTGCTACAGTTCAGTTACTACAGAACAACACTATTCCATTTAGATTTAATTTTTATATTATGTTGTGTTATTATTTGTTATTCCGTGACTATTCTAACAGTGCATTCTGTTGCTTTCCTCCTCAGGGCTGATTGTCTTAGCTGCCATTACACCTGAATCATCACTGGACTCGGGCCATGAGACCAACTCTTCTGAATTGACAGATGTTTCTGAAATGGTGTCGGCTATGAAGCAGAACCAGAACCAGGCCTACCTGCTGGCTCACCATATCAACAAGGAGCGTATCCTCTGTCGCCGTGACTTTCCTCTTGCTATCCCTGGATGCACTGCAAAGACCATAGGGACTGGAGCCTTCTCTGTGGGTCAGATTCGTGCTGGCTGTCCACCCAAGCAAGTAATCCTCAGCAAGACTGTTCCCTTTAAAGTCAGCCCCAACCAAGACTCAGCAATACTCAGTGTTGTGACAGAGCAGGGGGGCAATCAAGACACTACTCAGACTGAACAGAAAGCAGAAATAAAAGATAACTCTGAGCCCACCAAAGCAAATACCCCTGATCCCCCTTCTAAGCCACCTGAAGAACTTAAAGTGTCTGATGCTTCACTAGCAGCTCAAGTCAGTAAAGATCACAAGTTGTCAAATTCTTCTGGGGAGACACTGAGCAAAAATGTTTCTGATGTTATAAAGGGGAAGACAACAGCACCTCTTAATACAGACGCAACAAACAAAGCCTTACCTATTCTCTTGCCTGTGGACAGAACTGCCTCTGCCAAGAGTTCGCCCTCTAATATGTGCCAAGATGCCGAGACTGCCTCTAGCGAGACCATGAAGCCTTCAAGCTCTACAGAACTTCTGCCGGTTGATGACCTTTTCTGCACATGCCCAGTAAAACAGGAGCCTGGCCCTCAACTAAGACTAAAAGATCCACAGGTTCAAAAGATAGTGGTGTTTCAATCCTCCTCGCCCACAGATGATGAGCGTCTTAGGGCCAAAGGCCTCCAACTGGCTAACAGCAAAGAAAATGCAGTGAGAGTAGATCCTAGTTTAGCAAAACCCAGCCCGCAAATACAAACCAAGTACTCCCCTCGTTTGCCCGCAAAAGCGGAGAGAAAAGAAGCAGCTGAAAGCAAGACTGAGAGTGCCCAGGGCAAATCCCACCCTGAGTCACAGAAATGCCCCATAAAATCCTTACCTATTTTAGATGATCCAACCACCCCTAGCCCTTCTGTGGACAAAGTCTCCACTCTCCCAGCTAGAGACTCAAAAAAGCAAGGCAGTGGTAAGGGAAAGTCCCAGCGCAGTGCTCCTTTCTTGAGCTTTAGAAATCTTCTTTCAGCTACATTTCCAGCAAGAATGCGAAGAGAAACAGATGAGCGAAGGGCTCAGTTGCAGAAAGTTCGCCAATATGAGCTGGAGTTTTTGGAGGAGCTGCTGAAACCCAAGTCATCACAGGGAGAATTTTTGCCCCAAGGATCATCACCTGTTCCCTCAGGCACTCCTTGTGCCTGCCAGCTCCGCACCAGTCCTGTCCTGAAGGCCCCAGGGATCTCCAGGGAGCAGCGACGCAGTTGTGACTGCAAGCGAATGTGCAGGGGCATGCGACTACCCGACACGCCAGTTGGCTCCACAACAGAGACACAAAACAGAGGCAGAGAGAGAGCTATCTCGAAGACTCCTCCAGCAGTCTCCAAATCCCCTCACACTCAAGGTGCAACAAGGAGACCTCAGACCTTGGAGATCAAGACCACACGAATACGATCTACCAGCCTTGAGTCAAGAGAGCCACGAGGAGAACAGGGCTCCTGTTTACCCACCTGTACTTCTCAAACAGATTGCATGGGAGCACCACAATATAAGAAGCTTCAGAGGCGATACAGCATCGGAGAGCTGGATAACAGCACGAGCACACCTGTGTATGCTGAGGTGAAGCCCAAAGCCAAGAGTCTAGAGAAAGAGATGGAGAGAGTGAGGGCCACAGGCCTGAGGCTCCCCACTCCAGTCGAGCCAGTCCACACTCAGTCTCACCAGGCAGAAGGGAAGGGGAAAAGGAGTGTGTTTTTCATTCAGGGAGAGGAACTACTGCGTGAAAGCAAAGAAGGGACTGGGGAGGTGTTGCTCACCCTGCCCTGTGAAGATAGTGATGACAAGGATAAATGCTGCTCATTCTGTTTCTGCTACAGGAAATGTGAGGCAGCAGATGAAAGCAGTGAGAAAGATGAACTCTCATATTCCATACCCCTTCAAGTCCTTCCAGGCATGGAGCTGGACTCACATACCTTTCCAGTTGTAAGTAAAACACTCCAGGTTCTCAATGCAGAAGACTGCAGTGGGGAGGAAGAAGAGGAAGAAGAGGAGGAGCCGCAGGCACAGGAGATTGACCTGAGAGCCTGTGGTACACTGGAGGGAAGTCTAGCACGAGTTCAGGCACTGCAGGGGAAAACTTTCAGCTTGCCTGATGGTTTCCTAAATGCACAATTGGATGCTAATGAATTGCTAGCTATCCTGCGTCAATGCGCTAACAGCCCACAAGCTGAGGGTGAGGCGCGTCTTCAGCCCTCACGGATTGCAGAGTACAAACAAGAGCTTGCAGTGCGCTTCAAAGAATTCAGAGCATCATGTCGGAGAGTGGCAAGTGTTGAAAAAAGCCCAACGCGTATGCTCGCTGTTGTCTCAGCTAGCTTTCAAGTGTTGTGTGAACTAACACAGACTTTCATCAAGTTGGTCAGAGGGGTTCGTTCAGAAACCCAAAGGTTGCAGCTGTTGAGAAAAGTTGAGGAAGTAGCTATCAACTACACTTTGCTTTTGCGTGCAGCAGAAGAGTCTATGGGGCATTCGAGCAGCTTGCCAACAAAGACAGTGTGCCCTCAAGTTTCCTCCAACACCAATAACATGAGCTCACTCACTCGACCCATCAAAACTCTGCCTGCCCAATAAGAAAAAATCTGGCAGGAATGTAATCAGAACAGTCCAGAATGTGGGTGGCTACTTTATCCAAAATTATTATTTATTTATTGTTTACAATTTTTACAATACGTGCAATGAATCATCCTCAGTAAGAAGTGCAATGCAACTGTTCCATCCCATGTTTACAGGCCCTGAGGTAGCCTTGTGGATCTTGTTTTGAAATGTAAAGATACACCAAACTAATGCACAATGGAATAAGAACCCTATAACAGACTGGGTGATACAGGGCTAATCACCTCATATCAATATTCACAATATACATACAAGTCATTATAGTATAATATTTTATATGTAAATGTATATTTGAGTTGTGTCTACTTAGCAAATAATATAAAGTTTTGTGACGAAAAAAGGTGAAGAATATATTTGAAATGTAATGAATTAAGAGAACTATAAAAATTATAATACATCAGAAATAAATGTATGCTTTGGACAAAAATATTTCAGAGATCTCGTTAAGTAGCGACTTCTGTAAATTGCGTAGTCCAAAGGGTTGGTTGGTTAGATGGTGATGTGTGTATGTTTGTTAAATTTTCTAACTGTTGTAATGCAAAACTGATCTCTGTTGGCTATGTTGACAGTGTCTGACGTACTGATACAAGAGTCAAAATGTAAGTAACAGTGTTGGAAAATGAAAAGCGCTAAAGGACAAGTATGACATACTTAACTATACTGATCAAGCGAGGCCCATTCTCTCACTATAACAGTACAGGTATGAAACACACACACCTGTTCAGGGCAGACAATGTAGCAGAGACCCCAGTCACAGTCTTATCCACTGTACAGTAATGAGTGCTGTTACCTCACTCAGCTGTAGAGAAGGCATACCCACAATGTACTTAATAACGCAAGGAGTGTATTTTACACAACCACCAATACATAGCTCACTGCATCACTATCGTGAATCATAGATTTAAATATAGACATCCACTTGCAAGTGAGTAAGCTTACCACTAGGATTTTGCACAACCTCTGAAATTAGTTCTGAAGTTGAAATGTATCTTTTAATGTTTGATTCGGTGTTTTTTATTCACTCTGCTGCTGAAAAACTCACTTGAGTCGACACCACTAGTTTCTCATAACTCACCTCCTCAAAGCTAATGCTAACCCATTTCAAAAAGATTCATTTGTTTTTATTCAGGTTTACAGATACAATATAAACAAATTTGCTTTCTATGTGCTGTTACACATTGTGCAATCTAGCAAATATATAAGAAACACACAAAGTAGTTTTCTATGTATTTTAATAAAACTAACACATCATTTCCTGTCTGAAATCTTCTTTGTGTCTCATCCTCTTGTTACTCCTGGAAGTTAATCGTAGAGGCTTTATAGATGTGCAGGTTTCAGGACACATTTGTGGTGTTTACGAGCATCTCTTTTAACAGTTTTTCCTCGGCTATTGATGTGGCATCTCCATAACCATATGCAGTGTTTCTCCTTCATTGTACTGCATGTTTTCCCTTACGTATTAGACTGTCAGGGCAAGATACTGTGACTACTGAAGGTGATGATACTGTTTGTACAGATAATTTTCCTATTCTGAAGTAAAGACACAGGCAAAAATGAAAGGGTATTGTGGCAATATGTTAATGTTTTGCAAATGGCATCCAGTGTGGAAATGTATAATTTTACACTGTAAATGTAAATAAGATAAAACATTTGAGAGAGTAAGAAACACTTTTAAAACATTACTTGTAACATTAAGATTTATTCAAACTCTTCACTACTTTGTAAATAGGACAAAATAAAACATGTCAGTAAGGTAATTATTTATAGTAGTAATGTAACATAGAGACTAATAGCAAAACATATATTTTAAAGAATATATTATGAGCATAAAGCATGGGACATGTTTATTTTTATAAACAAAAATATCAGACAATGTTTTCTCATCAACACTTAAACATTTCAACATTATAATAAACATTTTCTGTGGCTGTCATTGTTCAGTTGCTTTGCCAAACTGTGTGGATTAGTCTGTGTTTCATTCACACGATGGACCCACCATGACTTGATCCATTGTTTCTTTATGTGCACCTATTCATTCCTGTCTTTATTTACTGTCAATGATCTTGTCGTCACTGTGGTCTTCTGTCTGTGTACAAAGTTAACTCATGTTTTAAGAGCAATAAAGTATATTATATAAACTCTTTCAGAGAACTTGGAAATGACATTGCATGCATTAAACTTGCGGTAATGCCATGGTGTCCATTAGAATGCTTGCAAACAAATGACGTCATGTGAATGATGCATTACCAGGAAACGTCTCTCTTGCTACTGCAAGCAGGTTCTTACTGCTGTGGTTGCTTCATTCATTTGCCTCTGGCAAAAACTGATGTTGACTTCACAGTGCAAACCTCCTTGACTTGACACAACACCAACCGCTAACAGTAAAATGGTTTTGTTTTGTTGACATTTAACATAGGCTTACATATTTTCCTGTGATGTTTGTGTTGTTGCTAAAATTTTGAAAAGCAGATCATGGCTGAGCCAACCAGCAACTGGAAGGGAGACTCTTTGCCAAAAATGATGCATTAAGGATGGAGTCAGTTACAAAATTGTAAATTAGGTTTTAAAAGTACAACTTGCAGTGCATGTTAGATCAACAACACTCGCGATTCAAACATCAGCCAAACCTCTCTATACAGCATGTTGTTGTAATGGTTAATAGACTGCATTCACAATAGACATTGTCACATGTCTCAGTGGGAAACACACAGGTATAAATGACAAAGTCCGGGCTCAGTGTGCCACATTTAGTCATTTTATTATTAACTGTTATTATATTATACTGTTGTTATTATTATTAATCTGTTCTGATAAGACAAAATACCTGCTACAAAATTGCTGACTTTGCTAAACTACCTGTACTTATCTCTACATGTGTTTTTGCATTCTTACCTCTTCTGGGGAGGAATTTGATAAAGCACACTTGCTTGGTCACCATGTTGTCTCTGGGGTCCTAAAGGAAGTGCTGCCAGGGTCCCTACCATAGACTGGTATATATTATCATAACCACTCGGTTGTTTCTACCTAAATGAGAAAATAGGCTGTAGCATTTATGACAACCCAAGCAGAAAGTGCAGTTTTATTACATCTCCATCTACAGAGCTGACAGGCTATTGATAATATTTTGTATGATAAAGCACACCAAACATCTTGGAGCTAATATAGGCTAAGATGCTAGCACGACCCTGCACATGACGGTGAAGTTGGTAAACAGAAGACGTCAACGGAGTATGCAAGGTTTAAATAAGAATATTAACTTACCAATAAACTTAGAATATCTCTGCACCCATAAAGTGTAAAACACAAAGGAAAAAAATAGTTGAAATTGTGACTTATCTGTACAATTTGCCATGTATTCACCTACTTTTGTGCGCTTATTTGTGCTTTCTCGCTAACATTAAGTGGAGTGTTTCCATAGTTACGTCGTTCCCACGTGACCGTTTGGGCCGGAATGACGTCATCGCGGCGAGACGTAAGTGAAAGCGTGCGCGCCGCCCCGGGAGGAAGAGCCGCACGCGTGATGTGTGGGACATAATGGTGGATAGGTAGGGAACACACTTAAGCTCGGTAAGAGTAGCTCATCAACTGTTGATCCGTCTCCAGCGGTTGTCTCGGAACCTTCGACTCCCCTCTGACTCTACAGCCGCCCGCCGCCGCAGCCCGCTTGGACCGCACGACCGCCCTGGACCGCAACAAAATGCCGAATATCAAAATATTTAGCGGTAGCTCGCATCCGGACCTGTCTCAGAAAATAGCCGACCGCCTCGGACTCGAACTGGGGAAGGTTGTAACGAAAAAATTCAGCAACCAAGAAACATGGTGAGTGGTTTGCTGTTGTGGCAAAAGACGCTTATAACCATGGGTGTAGCTGGTACGCAAATTGTTTGTAACCTAGCGACATGTATTAATGAGAAACGTGGTGTCACGGTGAAATTGCCGCGCAGTGTTGCCAGGAACTTGTAGTCCACACATGGCTCACAACTCATGCTAACTACTCAACAAACTGTCTGCTATTTCTCAGCAGCAAAGCCACTTCAGTTGCCTTATACCAACATTTTAAAGTTACATCACATAACATACTGAAACTGTCATTTTCTGGCGCTACATACTTCTTTTTTTTCTATCCTCACTTGAACCCTTATCCAGATGTAGTCACTCAGGCCATTGTTTACTCTCCCTCATCTATCTCCTGCCTGCCATGGTGTGTTAGCTTCACGGCTCTAAGTGCTGTTTGTTTTGTCACCTTTTTTTCCCCCCCCTCGCCTCTGGCAGCGTGGAGATAGGGGAGAGCGTACGTGGGGAGGATGTCTACATCGTGCAGAGCGGCTGTGGGGAGATCAATGACAATTTGATGGAGCTGCTGATCATGATCAACGCCTGCAAGATTGCCTCAGCCTCCAGGGTCACCGCTGTCATCCCCTGCTTTCCGTATGCCCGGCAAGACAAGAAGGACAAGGTGGGGGTGAGGGATATCTGTCTACTTACTTCTGTCATGCCATTTGCCATCAAGCATCATGACAAGAAGCCTGCAGCCATGTCCATCAGCTCCCGCTCCACAAGGCATATTTGCGTTCTGTTTTCGTTTGTTTTCCTTTCCCTGCTCTGTATGCTTCGCTGCATTAACTGAGGCTCCGATTTCATTCCACCCACTGTGGCGAGTTGTTTATTATTCTTTCAGCATTTCATTGCATGATGGAATGTTTTGCACTTTTATCTACCAAAACATAAATCTACTAAACGTAGTATTGAGAGGCCAGACTGTATACTGTCTGAGATTGTGTTGCATGGTGGAAAAAAATGCAGTATCATTCTTACATGTAAAGACAAACGTAATCATTTTTTAAACCTGTTTGACTGTTCTGGATTTTTGCCAGCCATTATATATGCACACTGCTGATTTTTCCATATCACTAATCTTGTATAATAAGTAAATGCAACAACTATTTGAAAATAATTCATATTAAGGTCTAGAGTCAGGACTATTGTAATAAATGACTGGCATAATTATCTGCATTGCTAAGCTCTCAGTTTGGTGTTATTTTTAGAAGTGAGCCATGCTTGCCACTCCACTTGTTCCATGTGACTGAAGAGATCTGTTTTCATTGCAGAGCCGTGCTCCTATCTCTGCCAAGTTGGTGGCCAACATGTTGTCAGTCTCAGGCGCCGACCATATAATCACTATGGACTTGCACGCCTCACAGATACAGGTGAGCAACACAGACCTGAACAGTAGTGCGACTTATTCACTACCCTGCCATAAATCATCCTCTTTTTGGTATGTGTTCCAAATTTGTGGCTGATTAGGGAGAACCTACAATAGAAATCTGATTGGCATTGGCCTGTTCACACACATGTCAACAAGTAGAAATATGATCCCATTTCTTCAACTCCTGTGACCCCAGTGCGTGTGTCTTTTATTCCTTTTTTTTCTCCCCAGGGTTTCTTTGATATACCCGTTGATAACTTGTATGCAGAGCCAGCTGTGCTCAAATGGATCAAAGAGAACATCCCTGAATGGAAAAACTGCATCATCGTCTCACCTGATGCAGGAGGAGCCAAGAGGTATGCTGACGAGGCCACTCGTCATAAGTTCTACCCTTGAGCGTACCTTAGCCTCACCGTATCACGTCTGAAATTTACTTTAGATTAACCTTTTGTTTACTCTAATTCAACATGCACAAATTGTTTTATACGTGCACATCAGCTTCAACTTGTGGACTTTCCTTTTTTGCAGGGTCACCTCAATAGCGGACAGGTTGAATGTGGACTTTGCTCTTATTCACAAGGAGAGGAAAAAGGCAAACGAGGTGGACCGCATGGTTCTGGTTGGAGATGTGACAGATCGGGTTGCCATTCTGGTGGATGACATGGCTGACACGTGTGGCACAATCTGCCATGCTGCTGACAAGTAAGACCCTTTATTTACCTTTTGGCATAAATACATTTACATCACAAGAAAAGAAACGATCAAGTGGGATGCTGTGGTTTAATGAACTCCAATACTGAATTCAATTTAGAGACTTCTGCTACAGGGTATATCCGGTCATGTGGAGACTTCTAATGCATTGTGCTGTTTCTGTAGACTTATTTCTGCCGGTGCCACCAAGGTGTATGCCATCTTGACCCACGGCATCTTTTCTGGGCCAGCTATCTCACGCATCAACAATGCCTGTTTTGAAGCTGTGGTGGTCACCAATACAATCCCTCAGGAGGAGAAGATGAAGCATTGTCCCAAAATACAGGTGAGGGGCTTAAGCCATTAGTGGAAAATACAGAATAATTTCATCAATGCATTTAGAAACAAAGCTGAACATCCTCAGGTTGAGCAATGAATATATTTTGGAAGCTGGTATTCGCACTTAATAAATGACTCCCAAATAGTGTTTTTTTCCAGCTTTTCAACTTGTGCTTCTCTGCCTCCAGGTTATTGACATCTCCATGATCCTTGCAGAGGCCATTCGTAGAACTCACAACGGCGAGTCTGTGTCATACCTGTTCAGCCATGTTCCCTTGTAACAAATGGTGTTTACCATCAACTGTGTGCTATTAACACCAAATAAAAGAAGAGGGAATCCCCCAACCCAAACACAACCATTAACAAAGAAGTTCTGCTAATTAACTATATATATTAAAAAAAGAAGAACTGTCATGTCTGTTACTAATGCTGACCCCACCTCACTTTACCCTTCAAGCGGTGTCCCTTCACGTCTAGGGCATCAAAGCAATCGCAAGCTTACAGATTTAGGCTGGCGTATTTATTGTATATGGATAAAGAAGTATTTATCCACTGTGAAATTTGTCCTTCATTTATAACATTTGAGATAGTTTCTCCTGACCATTTTACCTCACCAGGAGTCATTTCAATCTGTTGTCAAAGAGCTTATATAAATATCTCTGGCAGGTTCCAGTGGTCAGGAGAAGCATCTGGCGTTTGAAGCTGTTACAGTGCATTTTTTGTTACAATGAACGAGCGTAGTTTTATCATGTTGCTCCCGTTTTCTCTGCCGTGTGAAAGACAAAAACTGATGAAGTGAATGTGTGTTGAACTAGTTTACAGTGTCACTGAAGCTCCACTCAACCAAGAGTGCCTCAAAAGTCTGAAATGAAATTTCATTTTCCTCCAGTCTGGATCTCTTTCCCTCCCTCCCTTATTTTGCTGTTTGTTTTGTCACTGCATGATGAACTTTCATGTGTCTTAGCAGGCTGTAAACAACATTTTGGGATATTTCTTTCAACTCTTGAGGTGCCCTCATTGAGTGGGGTTTGCCCAGTGTCCGAGATTTACCCTTCGAGGGTCTACGATGAAGATCTGTCTTTAGATAAGCTGTCGGGTTTTTAGCTTGGGGTCTCTGCAGGCTGGAGCTTCCTTCAGAAATGTTCACCTGCTGTTTTGTTGTTTTTGTTTTTTCTTTTTGTATGTCTGGAGGAAGGATTTGTCATTAATTTGCATAATCCAAACCTTTGTGTTTACTTTTTCAGTAGTGTGAATGCTCCAGTTATTTGAGGACGCATTCTTAATAAAATATTCGTTACATCTTAAACGTTGAACTTTGTTGTCTGGTTTCTGGTGAGATTTGCTGTTGGGTTTATAAATGCCTATAGGCACAATATGAAATCATGCAACAGAGAATTAGGGTCATAGATGTAATTTTATATATTTTTATTGTGCGGCTTTGAAAACAATTCGTCTCTGCCTCTTACTTTGCGATACTTGGTGGAGCTATACCGCATTGTTTTGTTCTGGTTTTATGGGAGAGCTGTTTTGCTGATTCCAAGCCAGTCAGTGATGGCTCTCCTACTATATTACTCTTCTTTAAGCACCAAGATGACTGTTTCTGTCATTTCTCACGAATCACAAATCATTATGAGATCATTTAGTTTTGATTAGCAGAAGACTTTACATATTCAGCTTTTGCACAAAAAATGGTGACTCAAAGAATGTTTTTGACAATTTAGTTTCACTTTTGAAATGCTTACAGTTTTGTCTTTTTAAGCGTAATTTATTGCATTATTCAACTATCATTAAACACTTGTGTCTTTTTAGAAGCTGCCACTATTACAAAATTATTTTAAAATCACTATTGTTGAAGGTCTGTTGTGCAGACTTTAAGAAAACCGATGGTATAAAAAATGTTTCCAAAGCTGTATTCATTTAACATGGACAAGGCATAACACATTAGTTGCACTGCTTAAAGCTAAAGTTCCATTTATAGTCCCAGTGAGGTTTTTATGCTCCCTCACAGAGCTGTGGACATAAGGTAGTGTGAGACTACAGGGAATTTATTTTACTTACCTAGAGTAATTTACCTTATATAACTAAAAATCTATAATATTAATTATTAACTCCAGTATTTTTAGATTCACTATTTTTGGCTGCCTTTATTTACAAGCACCAGCTTTTATTTTCTGGCAGTGCAGATACGTTTCCGTTTCATACTATCAGCTGTTATTAGACTCCTGCAAACTGCGTCGACGTTCATGTGTCAAGTAAAAATAGTCCAGCTTGCCATTGTTAATAATAACATTCAGTTGGATATAAACCCGCTTGTGTCTCACATTGAAGACGCCCTTTCTTGCACTTTGATTGACAGCTAATCCAGCCAATCCACGACGTCGTGACGTAGCCCGCCTTGACCAATAGCTATTCTAGACGAGGCGGGCCAATGACAGACACCGGCAGATTAACGCTCAGAGCATCTTGTTATGTGAAATGCAGTTTCACACCGCTCACATTGTCGAAGCGAACACCGGAACTACACCACTTACCACAAATTACTGCTCTCCTTGTGCTAGTGAGAAAGAAACACTCGTCTGTGCTGCCTTCAATTTCCAACAATGAACGTTGGGAAATAAGTAGCTTATTCACTACTCAATTTTCTGCTTGTGACAGCTGACTGGGTGAGTAAATGTTTATGATCACATGCTCTAAGTTAAGTTATTCAGTTTCTTTGACTGTGATGTTTCCTCCTTGAGATCTTTGGTTTATTTCTTGATTTGCAGCATCACTGTTACTGGGTCAGTGCCAGCCGGACTTGATTTGTGGTTTCATTTTTCTAAGCTCAAGGATGACAGTGAGTCCTGAGCGTAAACAAGATGAGGAGGGCCCAGGGGACCCAGTCGTTCGTTTCCAGAGCTACTTGCATGGTGGAACCTCCAGCTTGCTGTCGACTCTTCCCACCCTCATCGTCTTCCCCGTCTATAAGACTGTCTTTCGTCAGCAAATTCACAACACTGCTGTTCACCAGGCGGTGGGACAGCTCCGCAAAGAGGGACCTGTGAAGCTCTACAGGGGCGTGGCTCCACCATTGGTGATGAGGACACTGAATGGGACGTTGCTCTTTGGTCTCCAAGACACCCTCCTCCACCAGTTGTCTTCCCAGAACGTCATCTCCACCTCTGCTCTGCCTGCTGTGGCTGGCCTCGGTGCAGGTGTAATAGAAGCTGTGGTGTTCACTCCCTTTGAGCGCGTTCAGAATGTGTTGCAGAACGGCCAGAATGACCGCCACCTGCCCTCCCTGAAGAGTGTTCTTGTGAAGTTGAAGGCGCAGAGGCTGGCCACAGGCTACTACAGAGGATTCCTGCCCATCGCAGTCCGCAACGCCCTCGGCAGCTCCCTCTACTTTGGCTTGAAGGGGCCTGTGTGCGGTGTCGTGGCGGAGCAGGGCCTCTCTCCGGTGGCCTCCTCCTTCGTCTCAGGGACGCTGACCTCCATGGCCATCAGCCTGACTCTGTACCCGCTGTCTGTACTGGTGGCAAACATGCAGGCGCAGGTCGGCGGGGAGGTGAAAGGGGTCTTGGCTTGTTGGAGGTTGCTGTGGGAATCTCGCCACAGGAGTTTCCCTCTGCTGTACCGAGGGGGCTCCCTGGTTATTCTGAGGTCATGCATCACATGGGGAATCACCACTGCTATTTATGACAGGCAGGAGAAGCGATCAGGCTGAGGAGTCACTGTTTATCATAGTTTGTCATATTATCTTTCAGGATATGGTTGTGACTGGATTACATAGACTTGACATGCTAAAAATGTAATTGTCAGTAATGTGCAGTATTTTATTCCTTGTTGACCTTCCGTGTTACTCTTTTCATGCAACTTCATCTGGAAATGAAAGGGATTTAAGCCCCCAAATTCAAATCCTATTTCGTGTCTTATGTTCAAGCAGGATCTTTCATAGCAGGAGAAGCACAGGTGTCATTCATAGCATTCACAATGTTTCTACTAGTGGTTGGCGGATCAATCCAAAGTATCGATAGTATTGATACCACATTGGTATCGGAATCGGATCTATACTTCTGCAATAGAACCCACACTTAAATTTCAGTTTCTCTTCTGTACGTTCAGCAACCGCTACATTGTGGTTGTGCAAAAAACCGCTCCTCTTGCTCACATCTCTTGCTCACTTGTCTCCTCTTTCTCATTTTCTCCTCACATACATACACGGCGATACAGGCCCTGTATTTACTTGGCATCGGATCAATATCAAATGTTGCAGTATCGCCTACCCCTCTACCTAATTCAAGTGTGCCAATTAAACCATTACAGTGTGACGGGGATTTTAGTATCCTGAAACCACTGCAGCTAAGTGGAATTCAGACATTATTCAGTGTATTATTTACAGATGTAAGGAAGGAAGTTTGGGTGAATATTTGTCATGAGCCAAAGTTTTTTGTTTGTTTGTTTGTTTTTTAGAAATATACATATGGTGCTGGTGAATCACAGGTTGCCTTTTTTATCTTATAAGGAAACTCCGACATCTTTGTTTATTTAAGTCATTTTACTCATCATGGTAGATACGACTCAGCCTCTGGATACAGTTGTTTCTTGTTCTTGTGGTAATTTTTGGGGGGCATTTTATTCTTCTGAACAAAGTAGACGATATAAATGACAGCGAATTAGGAGAAAAAGATGAGCCGACACCTGCCACAAAGGTCAGACTTGAATGTGAGATGTAGAAATTGCATAGTCAGAAAGTTAGTTTTGTTTTCTAAAGCTAAAAAGTAGCGCTCATCTCAGTTTAAGTTTACAACAGAAAGCCTGTGTTACATATTGGAAGCATTTACTTTGAAGGACGTGGAGAGTTTACAAAAAAGCGAGTTACAATATGGGAAAAATCTCTTTCAAAACTTCATCCATACGAGGGTCTAAAAGTCAACATATCTGAACAGCTCAGCAGCTTTGATGATGATGTTCTTCTCACGAATCCCCCAGCAACATGGAAAACTGACGCCATGCCCCTTTCAGTGCACGGAGGAGCTTGATGCATTTTGTTTGTGTACTGATCAAGATGATTTAACGTATGATATTGCAACAAGCTACCTTTGCGGTCCCGATGTACTCAGTGCAGCCTGTCTGACTGGTTGTTCGTCTTCATTTGCAGTTATGAAGTATGCTAACTTAGACATTACCAGATGATGCGTGATGACACTCGGGTTTGTTTTTACATTTACACCTCACTCAAGGTAACCTGTTTAAGGTGCTACCTTACCTCCCAGACTGTGATGTATTCTGGGTTTTAAAATATATCTTTACCTTTAGTAGTGTTGTTTGATTGTTTAATGTGTTACAGGGCTCTGCGGTTCTATAATGCCCTGTGGGATCATACAGTATCACTCTCAGGTAGATCTTTTTTATATGATGGTTTGTTTCCCAGGGACTGTCAACTTTAGTCCATGATGGAAGTTAATAGTTTTTTCTATTGTAGCATACCTGCTGCTGTTTTTTGCCCCTCTATATTTAATTCACTTAATATTTTGCGGGGTGAAACTGAGTTATTGTTCTGGACATTTTGTGTACTAAAGGCAATTCAACTCATTCTGCATCATTAAGCAACTTGTTTGTCTTTTATTTGTAATAAAAATGTTTTTCAAATCTACCTCTTTCGCTGTTTAAACTACATAAACCCATCTGTTGTTTTTATGGAGATTGCCCCTCCCTGTGCTACATAAGTTGTTTCCTTCTTTGCAGTTGTCAAGATGATTTAGTTGGAACTTTAGCCACTTGGTTGTCTTCAATCATAGGCTGCGTCTCAGTGGTGCAGCACTGCTGTCTCGCTGCAAGACGATTTTAGGGTCTTCCTGTGTAAAGGTTTCAGATACTTGCCACATGCGGAAACACATGCAGGTCAGATTAATCTGAAACTAAAATACTCTACAACACTTTCAACCCTCTCATCCCATGGAGGGGGGTCAATAAATGGAATTAATAAACTTATTTACACTGTAGATTAATACCCTAACATGTATCTCTGCTGAATAAAAATATAAAAACAATGTGCAGACGGTCTGTTTTTCTGACGTAGAGAAAAAGTTTAATCTCATTTCTATTGTTGTGTTTGGATAAAAAGATTCTGAGCTGCTCAACTAGGGATCTTGACTGATGAGTTCATCCAGACCCTATTCAGGTGTGGCTTTAAATGAGAATAATCAGACATCTGCATGATTAGCACACTGACCCTCCTTTGACCAGTGACTATAAAAGTCCACCTTAAAACGTAGCTTTATTCAAATGACACGATGCAACAGATGACAAGAGAAAGACAAGAATGAGCTGTTGGTATGCCGGACGCCGGGAACCTGCCACATGATGTTCTAGATGGACGCGTCTGACAGCGTGACCCTGTCCCCCAAAATGTTCACCAACTTCAATGAGCCCTTTCAGGACAAGTGGGACAACACACCACAAGCCAGCATTAAAAATCTCATTAACTCTCTGTGTCTTAGATGCGTGATTTGTTATTTACCTGTGTTTTCTGGTCCGTGACTCCACTTTTGACCCATACATTATTCTTTTGAATCTAGTGCGCACTTTGTTGCTCAGTTCTGTTGCAGAGATGCAGGAACGACAGGTACTTATCACCTTATGTTGAGAAGAATGGATGGAATCTAATAAAACACTGCACGCTGCATTTATATTTTTGATCTGAGTATTTGTTGGAAAAAACTAAATCCCCTGTTTACAGAATAACATCACTTAGTTTTTGCAGAATACACACTTTTTTCCTCCAAATGCACTTATAGATGCATGAAATTATCCATGCATTGACAGGATTTTCTACTTTAAACATACTTTCTGCTCTCATACCACAAATACACTGTGTGCACAATTATTAGGCAAGTTACATTTTTGAGGATTAATTTTGTTTTTGTACAACTACACTGCTCTTGGTCAATCCAAAATGTTAACAAACCCTCAAACTTGAACATTGAAGTAGTAAAAGTGAAGTTTTGGCCTTCTTAAGAGAATATCTCTATGTACACCATTATTAGGTAACTATACGTGTGCAGAATTATTATGCAACTAAATGAAAAACAAAGATTTTCCCATCTCACTTGTTTATTTTCACCTGTTCAAGTGAGTGTAATAAACACAATCAAAATGTACAAATAAACATTTCTGAAATTTCAAAAAATAAAAATAAAAACCCTCAGTGACCAATATAGCCGCTCTTCTTTTCGATAACAGTCACAAGCCTTCCATTCACGGAGTCAGTCAGTTTCTTGATCTGGTCAGAATCAACTTTTTGTGCAGCTGCAACCGCAGCCTCTCAGACACTGTTCAGAGAGGTGTACTGTTTACCTTCACTGTAAATTTCCTGCTTAAAAAGGGCCCAAAAGTTCTCAATAGGGTGAAGAAGGGGGCCATGTCATTAGTTTTTCATCTTTAAGGCCTTTACTAGCCAGCCACGCAGTGGAGTACTTTGATGCATGTGATGGAGCGTTGTCTTGCATAAAAATGAAAGTCTTCTTGAAAGATGCAGACTTTTTCTTGTACCACTGCTTGAAGAAAGTGTCTTCTAAAAATTGGCAGTAGGTCTAAGAGTTGATTTTGAGTCCATTTTCAACCCGAAAAGGTCCAACTAGCTCATCTTTAATAATACCTGCCCATACCAGTACCCCACCTCCACCTTGCTGCCGTCTGAGTCGAAGTGGAGCTCTGTGTCCGTTACTGATCCAACCACGGGCCCATCCATCTGGTCCGTCAAGAGTCACTCTCATCTCATCAGGCCACAAAACCTCTGAAAAATCTGTCTTCAGATATTTCTTGGCCCATTCTGGGCGTTTCAACTTATGTGTCTTGTTCAGAGGTGGTCGGGTTTCAGCCGTTCTTACGTTGGCCATGTCTCTGAGAACTGAACATCTCATACTCCTTGACATTCCAGGTAGGTTGCAGTTGTGGAATATGGCAGCAATGGAGGATAGTGGGTTCCTGGTTGCTTCATGCTTGATTCTTCTCAAATCTTTGGTGGTTAATTTGCGTCTTTTCTTCTCGACACGTTTCTTGCGACCCTGTTGACTATTTGCAACAAAACGTTTGATGGTTCTGTGATCACGCCCCAATATCTTCGATATTTCAAGAGTGCTGCATCCTTCTGAAAGACTTTTTACAATTTTTGACTTTTCAGAGTTAGTTCAATCTCTTTTTTGACCCATTTTTCCTGAGGAGAAGAATCTGCCTAATAACTATGCACACCTTGATATAGGGTGTTGATCTCCTTAGGCCACACCTTCCCTCGTTACACAAATACACATCACCTGATATGCATTAAATCCAATAAGCATTCAAGTTTATACAGCTTGGAGTTGGAAATTATGGATAAGATGATGATATGGTCAAAATAATCACTTGCCTAATAATTGTACACACAGTGTACAGTCATCCTCAAGTGGATTCATACCCTCCCATTAAAGAAGGGGGAAAAAAAACAGCTGTCACTGAAATAAGTTGAAATTGACAAAAGTGGTAATAAATAAAAATTTAATGAAAATTAGGAAATTGCTTTTGAATTGTTGTACTACAGAAATATTTAAAAAATAAAAAAAGTACAAGTACAAGCATGATGGGACCCGTAAACTAATATTTTGTTGAACAACCCTTTGAGCCAATCACTGTAATCAAGTGTTTTCTGTAACTCTCAGTCAGACTTCTGCACCTGTTGACAGGTATTTTGATTTTGGCCCACTGCTCATCAGCAAAGTGCTCTAATTTGTCCTTTGTTGGTTTGTTTTTAATTATTCTTTTTAACCACATTTCAAAAGCAATGTTTTATTTCACTAAGTTATAACTTAGCAAATATTTATTTATTTCTACTTTTTCAGTTTCTAGTTATTTGAGTGACTATTGTGAATTTTGCCTTTTCTTGAATGGAAGGGTGTGAATACATTTGAGAACGACTGCATTAGATTTGACGTCGTGTCACACGCTGTCCACTAGATGGTGCTGTGCTAACAAATGAACACATGGACTCATGCGCACCAGCGATGACAGGAGCTCAGAGTCTGATGAAAGGAAACAATGGCTCTTCATTCATTGCATGCAGGTACAGGAAGGAGCAGATGACTCAGGTGATTGCAACATCCAGAACTTTGGCCTCGGAAGGAACAGTCCTCTGCGATACTACAGCGCGGGAGGGAGGGAGGGGGGGAGAGAAACGCGTCCAATTAAAATTCTTCCTCCGAGCTTTGGGAGCCAATCAGCGTCCAGAGCATCGGTGTCCATGTTGGCGTGCAGAAGGGCGTGTTGACTCTATTTAAACCATTGGCTTTGCACGGATTACACATTCGCATCTTACCTGTAAAGGACGGTCTCGCTGCTCTCTGCTGCACCAGGTAAAACTATTAGGATTTTTTTTTTCCTTTCTGTTTGTCATTTGCATTGAAAAGGACATTTAATTCATGTAATGCAATGCAGTGTAGATGCGATTAATTTTTAAGGGATTATTAATAGACTGTGAAGCAGAGGCTTATAGGTGTTATGTATACAACATTTTTTTTTTTTTTTTTGCCATCGGCCATAAAGCCATATCAATACAGTTGGTGGAATTACCCTGCTGTACTGCAGGGTGTGTGTTGATAGCCTACCTGGCAGTGCTGCATTCCTCTGCACTGTATGTGGGACTTCATTATTAGGCTACTTAACGTTGCTTTTTCAGCCTCTCGTGTCCCCCAGAGGCCTTGTAAATGTATATTCTCACCTGCCACATGCTAAGTATGATGTTAGATATTTAAAATGCTCTCATTCATGCTGTGCAGAGCTTTGAGAAGCTGCAATCTGTAGGTGTGGGAGGTGGCGGGTGAGATAATGTTATACCAGGCACTCCCCTGATGGCAAACTTCCCATTGCATTATCCTAAAAACATCTAAATTATGCTTATTGTGGGAAAAAAAACAACAACTTGTGCTGCAAAGTTTTATTTTCTCCACTCAGATTCTGGTGTAGTTCGCCTCTTTTTTATCCCCTGTGTATAATTAATATTTTCCTAATCTCCTTAATGTCTGCACGTAAATGCAAATCATTGTATAGTACAGCATGTTTCCTTCCCCTCAGTTCTCCCTTGTGGATTTGAATGCTAGTAAATAACAGTGCAGTGTAACATGACACCCCATTAGGGCTGTTTGTTCATGTTATTTCTTGTGAGTGGCTTGCATAACTCCAGAGTTCAGCCCAGTACTGTCTTCTCTCGCTCTCCTGTTTTTTTTTTTTTTAAACTGAGGTGTGGCTTGATTCGCACACCTGTATGGGCATGCACTGCAGATAGCATCTTAAAATGTCTTCCGCATCATGCGTTTGTGCTTTCTCGTCCATTCTTTGAATATTAAAAAAGTTTATTTGTACTTTCTCTCCCGCTTTCCTCCATTAGAACTCATCCATCCAAAATGAGTGACAATCCAGTCAACCAGGAAGTGACGAACTTTGACAAGAAAGCGCTGAAGAAGACGAGCACGGTGGAAAAAAACCCACTTCCAACCAAGGAGGGTAGGTGTTTGTGACAAAAAGAAGCGCACTCTTAACAAACGTCCGCCTCATCTGTCCCTGTTTTACATTCCCCCTTTTCTTGGTTCCTTGTTCTGCGTGGTTTAGCTCCTCCCTGTCTGTCATTATGAAGGGCAACTGCAAACATTGCAACACTGATTAACTTGACATACACACCCAGCAACCTGAGAGCTAATCCTTCTTAGTAACAACCTGTAATAAAAAAAAAAGACACATAAAACAATGACTCTTTATAAGATGGCTACGTGGATCAGATAGGGCTTCTTGGGGCTATTTGGCACTGTGGGAGAAAAAAAAAATCCTAAACTGTAATTGCTAAATAGAGCAATAAACTAGAGACCCAGATGATAAACTATATCATAAACTCTTCTGACATGAAGCAGGAGATGGAGGAGACTTAAAGTGTGTCAGAATGCTCATCCTTTCCCTCCAGAGGCTGAGAGGCTCCCTGCTGTCTGACTCCTGCTCTTTCTTAATCTGAACACAGCCCTGACTAGCATGTGGGAGGGGAGGCACAGACAGTCAGATATTACATTAAAGGGGCTTTTCAGAGAGTTTGCACCTGAAATCAAGTCTGTTTCTAATAGGGGGCGCTGGACAGTCTGTGAAAATAGACTAAACACGTGATCGGACATGACATTAAAACAAGTGGATGCGATGCTATGCTGGGAAAACCTTAGGTTCAGGATTCATGTGGATGTTACTTTAACACCTACCTAAACGTTGCTGCAGACCATCTAATCAGGAACAGCCCCGAGGAGCACAAAAAGTCTAGGGCGTTAACTGGCCTTCAAACTCCCCAGATACCCTTCCAATTGCAGAACAGGCCTGATTCACAGAAACCCCACCCTGCAGGTTCAAGAGAATCCACTGCAACAGTCCTGATGCAAAACACCACAGTAACACCCCTCTGAGGTCCTGTGTCCATGCCTCAATGTATCAGAGCTGTTTTTTTTTTTTGGACAAATTGGCCCTACATAATATTATGGCAACAGTTTTAATGTTGTGGCTTATCAGTGTACATCCCCTTGATGGAGTTAAATCTGAGCGAAAAACCCTGATTATGTCCAAACAATGTCATTAGGGTTACTGGGTTAGACACGGAGAGTACAAATTTAAAACGGATAGACTGTGTCACAACCAAAAAGTGCTCATATTTATCAGGCAGACATTTAGCTCATAAACAAGTTGCATTATGGGATATGTAGTATTCAGTTCCTGTGAAACGTGCCCCACTCTAAAACTTTCTGTGCCTCTAGCTTTAATTTTGAAAGTTTATTTTAAATGTGCATTTTCCAGATTTGTAGAAGGGCACCATAACTTGTTAACTTCAGTACACTCCCGATAATTTGAGAAACTGACAGAGACATTTGACCACTGACTAGAAGTTCTGGCAGACTAATAGCAGCAGAGTCAAACTCATGAGTCAAACCATCTGTCGTACCAGATGCTGCATAAATCGTACCCACATGTAGAATTTTTGACACTGATGCTTTACATTTTGCTTTAGACAGATGATTACAGGATGATAATATTCACTTATATGATAAGCATCATCTCATCTCTATGTCTCTTTTGTTCACACAGATATTGAACAAGAGAAGAAAGCCGTGGAAGAAGCTAAATGAAACCAACCGGCCATGATTCCTCTCCTTCAGTCCTGCCCTGTTCCCTGCTCGTCTTCCAATTAGGAGCCCTATCCATCATCTCCACCTCTGCCTCTGTTTTCTGTGCCGCCATGTTTGATCACAAATGGTGTTTGGGTTGAAACTATGGGCAAAGATCTGTGTTTAATCCCAAGTAAATTAATGCAATGCATGTATTTTACTGTGCTTTTTCCATGCAGTTTAGAACGGGTTGAACAGAGCAAGAGAAAGATTGTACAGGGTGTAGGTTTTACCAACAAGGAAATGATCATAAGTGGTTTTATTAATGGAACTCCATCAAAGATATTGCATTGCTAACGATACCATAAGTATGCCTGTAAATGGTGCCATTCAGGAAATGTTATTGAAAATAACACAAAAGATGATATTTTTGTTTTAATAAAAATCGATGTGTCAAAAAACGTATTGCCTGAGCTGCATTTGTGTATATTTGAACAAAGTATCTTAACCATTATAAACGTAATATGTTTGAGCAGATTTTATAAGGGCAAAATGTTCATTAATCTAAGAGGGCCTATTAATTGTTGACCACGGGTGGCAAATGGAAATAGTTGTATTTAGAGCTCAGTTATACTTTGAATCTTAGGTATTGGAACAGTCTTCATTTTTCATCCCAAGACCTTTAGCTAGATGCAACATTGCTGCTTTAGTAGTCAGTAAAGAAGGTTTTGGGGAGTTGAAGCATGCTGGTTTTCACGTGTTTCATTTGTACCTCTTTCAAATTACATGAATAATATCTTTTTAATCGTTTGCTGGAAATGGGAAACTGCAAAGAAAAATGAAACTGAAAAGCAAAACAAAAAAGATTTGTAGACAAGTAATCTCTTTCTGAAAGTTATTAATTGAAGTTACAAATTTTATATTTTCAAAAATTGAAAGATTGGAGGTAGAACTGATAGTAATTCTCTGCATATATATATATATATATATAGTGCTCAGTCAGTATACAAGGGAACGAGCTCATTATCTTTTAGTACCTTGACATGTGTGATAAAGAAATGAAACTTTGGGGGAAAAGTGGGGAAAGATTGTTAAATACAGTCGCAGACAGTAGTAGGTTTTATATGTAGACAATGTCTTCGTGTTTTACAAATACAAATAAAGGCGAGCTTCTTGTGGGTACTGGTACTATCCATGCATCCATCCATCCATCCATCATCTATACACCACTTAATCCTCACTGGGGTCGCGGGGATGCTGGAGCCTATCCCAGCTGACTTAGGGCGAAGGCAGGGGACACCCTGGACAGGTCACCAGTCTATCACAGGGCTACACTTAGAGACAGACAACCAAGCACACTCACAAATTAACACTTGCGGACAATTTAGAATCACCAATTAACCTCAACATGTTTTTGGAATGTGTGGGAGGAAGCCGGAGAACCCAGAGAGAACCCACGCTGCACGGGGAGAACATGCAGGCACTGGTACTAGAATATTTAAAAATACTCTCTTATCACTTGATTTTCTGACATACATAGATAGAGTCCTCAATCAAAGTCCATCAAAGTTTCACTTTGCAGCAATAAAAGACTGATTATAACTGCCCTGATCACCTTTGGGCTACAAGTATATGACTTCATTTCCGACATTTGAATGAATCTGACTCGCCCAAGTGAAGTCGCCTCATCTAACAGGTCCAAACCTGCAGTAAATAAAAACAAGGGATCAGCTGCAGGTATAGAACATTCCAGGTTGCTAAAATGAACTGCGGTCTGCATTTGAAAGTCAAATCTCAATGTCTAAATTTAGCATCCATATACAGGGCCCAGTTATTTAGTGTTGTTCTAAACATGTAAGGAGAGTAACACTCTTTCTTTACACTATGTTGCTGCAATGGTGTGTTGGAATGCCCTAAGGGAGAAATGCATCACACGGATCAGGGACTGGCCTTAGTTTTTACTCTCAGACTATGTGTGTGGATTGCTTAAGATGGAGCAGACTGTGATTTTCCATACCGAGCCTGCTGAGACATGTTCACACAACCACATACTTGAGAGCAAAGACATACCTTATACCATCTAATTAACTTTGGTTGGAAAAGTCACCAAAAATAGACAATCATGCAGATTCACAGTTTGTCTTCCATTGTGAGGAACCCTGTTGGACATCATGTAATATAAATTAATTTTCAAGGAGATGGTGGCTTTCATAAATCTGCAAAATGTGATGGCATGCATGTTTTCTTTTTTCAGGATGAGACTTGTCTGCACACTATGACAACATACCACAAATTGCAACACAGCAGAAAGACCATGAGAACACAGCTTAATATATTTATAGACACAAATTTAGGCCCATTGTTGAGCCATTTTCTGAATTACCATTTTCTGATAGTCTTTGCTTGTGGACTCTGCTTATGAACAACACACACTCATTTTTATTGGCTGCTATGTTTAATCTGCGCAATATAACTGTCTCTTGCAAAACAAGTTAAACTGGTGTTTTTGGCAGCACCCCTACTTCTTGAAGTTCATCTTGTCCAACAAAAAATGGGCAGAAATAAATCTGAAGCAACTATTTTGTTTATTTTCCACTATCTGCCCAGTTAGTGTAATAAATTACTGCAACATTGCAGCCAAATTCTGATAGTAGTGTACTGTTTTCTGCTAAATCTGATGCTTTTTTTCTGAGCCAAAAAAAAGTATGACCGTTAACAGCAGGCTATTGCAAGAAATGAGGGCGTAGACCGAACAAAAAGTTTTTGCACAACAGTTCACGGGCATTTTTTAGATGAGTGACCTGATTTTTGCAGATAGAAATATGATTGCTAAGTTCATACTGATGCCCTTATTTACCACACCTGTTGTAGGTGTTTTAGTTGTACATGCACATTTTATTGTATTGTTGTTCTGAACCATTTGAAGACAAATAAATAAATAAATAAATAGATACATAAATAATGCATTTATGAAAACAAAGTTATGCTTAATGTTGATCACAATGGCAACACTATATATATAAATACAGGTTGTTACTGGCAAGTCTAGTCACAGTATTAAACAGTAAACCTCATACTCTAAATTTTTACACCAAAATACTGATGACTGCATTTTACTGTAATTTCCCAGAAAATGTTGTTACAGCGTACAACATAAAGGCAATGATGATCATTTTAGAAAAGTCAGCTATCATTAAAAAACAACCACTTTATAAGCTTGTGTGCAATAAGTTAATATCATTTGTTCATTTTACCATTGTTCGTTCACAGCTGACCTACGGTAACTCTCTGTATATGGGCCTGACACAGTCCAACCTTACCTATAGCTACAGTTTACAGCAGTCAGGCTCTTAACTGGTTCAAAGGAAAGACATTACATCACTCCAGTTTTTACTCACTTGTGCTTGTCTTCAGTACTTGTTATCAGCTCTACAATACATTGCCAAGACGTTTATTCCATCTTCTGCCCCAAGGTCACTTAGGTCATTATCACATTTACTCCTCTCACCCCCCCACACACATTTTAAAACCAAAGGTGACCAGGCTTTTCATTTACTGCACACTCCTCTATGCTTTTATTTCTTTCTGAAGTTGCTTTCGTCATGTCTACTCTTAGCTTATTTTATCACTACTTTAATCAGATTTCTCTTTTACTTTTTTGCCTCTAAAATTCTACCTTTAAAAAAAAAAAAAAAAAAAAAACATCTTGCCAGTATGCTGTTCTGTGGCTGTTCTGTTTACACAGTGGTCTTAATGCATGTTTATACTCAGGTTTTCTGTAATTCTTGTCACTCCCTCCTTCCATTTCTATGCATTTTTGCAGGTCACTAACTTTTTCTTCAGTCTACTATAGTTTCTCTCCCTGTATCTCTGCAGGAATTTCTGGCTCTGGAGTTGCACAGGGTTGATCTGGTCCTACAAACCTGTCCCATTCAGTTATTTTTTGTTTGTTTGTCGTTTGTTTGTCTATGCTTTCCTTTTATTCCTCCCCTTTACCCTCAGCCCAACCGGTTGAGGCAGATGGTCAGCCTCCCTGAGCCTGATTCCTGCTGACGGTCTCTCCTTCTTAAAAGGGAGCTTTTCTTCTCCACTATCACCAGTATATTTTCTAACACATAATCCTTGGATTTTCCATTTTTAACTTTGTAGGGTCTCAACCTTAAGATATAAATCAGTCAGGTACTTTGTTAAAGTAGAATGAGTAGTGGTAAAATGGGACACCTGGCAAATTGGGACAGTTAAGCTTTGGAATTAGTGTCTTTTAAGACAATACATAACATATCCCAGGACTGCAAGGTGGATGGGTGGTTAGCACTGTCGCCTCACAGCTAGAAGATCCCTGGTTCCCATCCCAGGTACTATCCCTGGGATCTTTCTGCGTGGAGTTTGCATGTTGTGTGGGTTCTCTCCGGGCGCTGGTATTTACAATAAAATAGTATACTGAAAAAGTACAGAATGCAATAAAATGGGGTAGGGTTAAAAAAGTTCAGAAAGGTGCAATGTGAAAATAGAACTACTAATAATACGCATAGAAGGAAGTAGAACTAAATTCAATTTCCCTTCTGGGATGAATAAAGTATTTTTCATTTCATTTTCATTCATTCAACTAATAATAACGAGCATATAAGCAAATAGAACTCATGATAATGAGCACATTTACAAATACTGGGAGCAAAGCTGTCACTAAACTTGTTAGGTAGAACTCTACTTTCACTTTTCTGCTGGAAAGCACCTGTCGTTTTAAATGTGTTATATAAATAAGGTTGACTTGTCTACTAACACAGTAGTGTGACGGGCCTCTTTGTAAACAGCGACACCAGGTGGCTACTATTGATATTACATAAAACAATGTCATTGCAGTACCACGTCCCGCCGTATGGAGGCGCTAAATAACAGGAAAAGCCGCAGGGGGGAGGGGCGAGCGCCGCTGCGGGTCCGTTGACTGAGCTAACTAAACTCCATCATCAAGCTAGTTAGCAGCGCGACGTGCTGAACGCTGTCGGTGATGCGCTGGCAACGAGCGAACATGGACTAGCTCACGGAGAGTTATTTCTCCTGTTTTGACAATCACTATCGAGCCGAGGACCTTCCCTGGTGGTCGTAATTGGCTCCTTCATTCATGGTTCACGGGGGAGTTTGAGCTCCGAGTGGCGGGCAAGCTCAGTCATCAGCTCGCTGGGACAACTGGGACAACACGGCTCAATCACCGGTACGATGTGTTGTGTTGGTAGCATGCTAGCCGGAGCTAACGTTAACCAGAGGGATCAAATACACATCTGTAACTAGATACAGCTGCAGGTTTTCAGCGTTGGTGGCAGATGTTCTGGCGTACAGCATCACCCTGTAGCTGTTCTGTAATTGCAGCTGCAGAGTTAACACAAAAAGTGGTCGGTGCCATGTAAATAAAAGCTAACTGAGACGAGTTGTGTTGTTGATACTTCGTGTGCTGAAAGCTTTGCATTTGACTGAAGCACTGAGATGCTAACGTCTGTGTTTGGGTTATTTATACTGTACTGAGCTGCTGCCAAGCATGTGACCCCTCAACAACCTACATGCAGCTTGATTTCGTCGCTGCTCTATCATGTAATCATGTTAATGTAACTCTTTGTGTCTACAGAGTAGCGGCATGGTGGTCCCGGACAGTGCCAGCGTGGTCACTCAGCCCGACAATGGCAGCCCCACTGGCCTCACGGAGAGCTCCGAGCCCGGGTGCGAGGAGGCAGTGGAGGGGGGTCAAGACCTGGCAGGGGTGGAGCTGGAGGAGGTCCGAAAGCTGCAGGAGCTTGTTCGCAGGCTGGAGGTCCAGAATGAGACCCTGCGCAACAGAGGAGGCAAGACTATCATCCACAGAGCCAACAGCAACCTCACAGCCGCTGTGAATATCAACGAGAGGCTGACCTGTGAAGAGGTGACCAACTCCTGCCTCAGGTTGGAGCCCAGCGGCGAGCTGGGCAGCACAGACTTTAAGCTGTCACCGCCTCAGGACAGCAGCAGCGGCGAGGAGATGTCCCCTTTGCCCGTGGCCAGCAGGCTGGAGGAAGAGGACGAAGAAGAGGAGGATCGGGGTCCGTGTGGGGGCTTTCTGGCTTTGACCTGCAGAAACGGAGCAGGACAGTCTCAGGGGCAGAGCCAGACGCCAGAGAGCCCCTCTCAGGACAGTTATGAGTCAGAGACACTTGCAGAGAGCGACTCAGGGGTGGACCAAACTGCGCTGGATGAGGTGGATGTCCTAGATTTGGAGGATGAGTGTGCAGAAGTAGAGGACGAGGACAGTTGGTACGTCTTATATCTGCACTGCTTGTCGCTGGTCTCGAGTTATGCTTTGATTCCACTTGTCCAACATACATTTCTGTCACTACCCATGCTGCTAAACACTTGAAGATGAGGCAGGGATAACAAATTATACTGATAGAAGCACATAGGAGTTACCTTGAGGGGAAGTTGGGCTCCGGCGGTGCAGGTTACAAGGAGGTCACATTTGAAGTTTTCTGCTACGTCTGCCTTTCTGTAGGTAAAGAAGCCCCTTCAGCCAGATGAGTCATTTGTGCCTTTTCATCTTAACCTTAAAGTGTGCTACTCCCCCACAGGGTAGTGACTATGTAGCATTTGTTATTCGGATTTAAAATTAGCTTTGCAGTAACACAGGAAATGCATTTAATTTCTTATGCCACACACACAAGGTATCTCATCTTGAAATTTTAATCCTCTGCTTGACAATGGCATTTTGAACGCCTGCTCCGATGGCTGTCTGTAGCTAGGAGAGGAAGTTATACAATGTTAGTGATTGAGAAAAGAGACAAAAAAAATGCTGGAGTGATGAGGAAGCTGTAAAAGAAAGGGGAATCTAATCAAATATTATGTAAAGCACTTTCTCTTAGACTTCATTCTGTGTTCTCAGGCCGAGGTAAACAACAGGTGCATGGCCTGCCCACTACCTGTTTGACAGGTTAATGTGAACACAAAGGAGGAGCTCTTTATGGCTGCTGGAAGTGAAGCGTGATTAAATATGCTGAGAAAAACTGGTACAGAAAATGATTACACATAACCTTACACAGATCTGCATTTGCTAAGCTTCTTTACACAATGTACTAAAGACCAAAAAGGCAGTTTTCACATGAATTTCACCCTTATTGCAGGTAAAGTTGAAGCTTAGAAAAACTATATTTTGAAACTAGATCAACTTTCCACCAGTTAAATTGGCTAAATGTACTTACCCAAAAGGAGCAACACCAGGGGTTAATAATCCGTGTTCATTTTTTGCCAGAGATCAGTCTAGACATGGTTGTTTGTGCCGTATCGTCTAAAACAGGTACCATATTGTGCTCCTGACGGCTACTTTAGCAGCTGAGCCACGGAGCTTAACAGCCAGACCATTCATGACTTATTTTCAGTTTCACATCATTAGCCATACCATATGTGCTTTGTGAGGTTATCATAGCCAAAAACATCGAGTAATCCTAACAGCAACATAATCTGATCTGCTCTGGGCTGGATGCTGCCGCGTGGCTAAACTGCTTTAGGTGGGATTGCACAGCATGTGATCTGAGGGGCCCCCCTCCCTGTGTGACCAGACTGCAGCAGGGACTGAAACACAGGCAGCAAGATTTTTATCACTATGGGTTTTTGATTGTATAAGAGAGTAATTAGGCTTTTAATAGCACAGGTTTAAAGAGTAGATAAAGAAAGCAGTGTTCTTGCGCTGGAATCCAACTTCATTAGATCAAACAGGCAATGTTTCAACTCTGCTAGAGCTATTTAGTATTGATGTTTGAGTGTCCGTCGTGCTTTAATGTTGTGGTCGGAAACTCTTAAGCTCAGTAAAATGGTATCTTGAGTACATTAGCTTCCACACATGGGCCTTAACTTCAAACCTCCCAACTTGTGCTGCTCACATGGTGGCGGTGGAGCAGAATAATCCTGAATTTGCAGTTGACTTGTTTGTGTCAATGAGGCACATATGGCACTGTGACGCTGCTGAGAAGAAAAAAATTATGACGTAGCACATAATTATAGCATGACTGTGTGGTTAACTCGACCCCTTACGATGTTGGTTTAGTCAATGTAATTTGGTGTATTTTTATGATTTGGCAGTAATGAATCAGAAATACTTTATTGATCCCTGAGGAGAAATTGCTGACGTTACAGTTGCTCCCATTCAAAATCTTAGAAATATAAACAGTACAAAAAATATAGAAATAAAGATAAGTATAAGTATACAGCATAATAAACAGTGTGTTATTGCACAAAGATACATAGATATTACACATTATTAAGAGTTCAACTGAAGGACAGTTGCAGACTTGTCTCTTCCATGAATACCAATAGCAGCGTATGAGTCTGTGACCAAAACTGCGGTGTCAACGGATGAAATGCAAGCACCGTTATTCTGCATCAAACACAGGGTTTGTGTATGAACGAAGTAGCTCCCTCCCTCCCCACACTGAGAAGCTGTGCTCTCTGGCAGGATGTGTGACCTGAATATTGCTCTCCGTATTGTTTCCTCATTCCAGTGGGAAATGGGCCCTTTTGTGTTTGCCCAATGGGAAGATGATTTGTAGTTGATTGGTCCAGAACCAGTCAGTCCGGGCCTTTTGTGCGTTCAACTCAAAGGATCTGCCCATGTGATCGCCGGTTCAAAGCTTGTGGTGACTTAATGGCTGTTTGCTCTCACTGGGGCAACGTCGGGCACATTGCGGAGGAAGCATCACTAACTGCGGCTGCGTATGAACCCACCTTGGCTGGCACATTTGTCCTTAAGGGATGTTGCTGAAATTTTTTTTTTCCTCACAGCGGAATGTGATACAAACAGATCGCAGGAATGAAAGTCACCATATTTTAAGTATCATCTATTCATATCCCCAGTAAGCCACTAAATCTTAGATGATCTCTTAATTTTATCTGTCTGTCGTTACGAGTGTACAAACCATTTTTGCACGCAAGAAGCCTGTGCACCTTCTTCTAGGTGTAGTCTCAGTGTGACCTGACGTTACATAACATAGACTAGGATGAGCCTGATTTACCAAGTGGAGTAGATTAATGTGGATTTGAATTGAACGAGGTTTAAGCAAAGACATTCAAAGATGCACTACTTGCCTAAGGTGTGTGATCACTTACTGTTTAGTCTGATTACGTCATTCTTCTCCAACAAAAGGCCCAGGTTGGGTGTTGGATGAGTGATCTTTGCTGATGCACAATGTCCTTTTGCCAGAAAACCACCAGTGATTGTGTGTTAATTCTGCCCGTCGTCAGTCATAACTATATCACGTACCTTCTGAAAAACGTTCCCACGTCAAATAGCTTGCACAGTATTTTTAAGTACATAACTTGCACACCAGCTGTTCACACTAATCTCTAGCTTGTTCCTATTTAAAATTTCTGCTTGGCACTTACTGGCAAACACTTCTGACAAGCATGTTTAATAAGAAGCAGATTAGGCTTACTTCCTCAGCCTTTGCAGCCTTTTCCATACTTCAGGTTTTCATCCCTTTCATTTCCCTGGTATAACAGTATATTTTCCTCTTGTGTGCTTCTTTCCTGCAGGTTATATGTGTCTCCTAAAAAGCAAGTAGCAGAACAAGGCCCAGATTCTCCGTTAAAGTGGTGTCGGCAGGTTCTTGATCAGCGCAGCCCAGAGACAGAAATGGCTTGTCGGACCCTGATCAATCGCTTGGACCAGAGTAGGTGTTAAATGAACATACACATGCATTTTTCCATTAACTCTTTATTATTCTGCATTGCAAACTTGAAATAAGAAGGCTTTCCTGATAAATGAGATTCTGTATCTGAAGGTCTATGACTCATACCACTGCCTTTAGAGATTCTTAGCCGAAACCCAAGTTCAGACACCGATTTCAGGACATTTACTGCTCCATGCTCTGGCTGTCTTATTTACCGTTCACCTCTGCTGTGCATGTGCACAGATCTGCGACTTGTGAAGTTGTACGACAAAGCCTGAGTGCTGGCAGTGAATGTTTGCGTCTGTACGTGCGGACAGAAGTTTGCATCTGATCCTACAGACCCTATTCATTATTTATCCTGCGTGCAGTTCCTACTTCCTGCACAGTGCAGAACCTGAACAACAAAGCTATTCACACCAGGGCTGAATGACTACATGCAGTCATTGGTTAGATTGGATTACCTTCACCCCTGGGACAGCGCTCGTTTTTTTTTTAAACGCTGTCACCGGGCCATGAAACTACCTGCTGGCAAAAAGCATATTTCAGTGGAACCACAGAAGCAAACAGGGGCTGCAGTAAAAACATACCTCAATCGTGACAGCTTGTTCACAAAACCCTCGACTGAAATGATTTACAACTAGCCACCATAACACTTAACATCACATTCGTGTTGGGAATGGTGTTCGTTTTTCTCTGGTAATATCTGATCCCTCCTGTCCTGTCCCCTGCAGCGTCTCGATGGAGGAACATGTACAGCAGCCCATCAGAGGCAGGCTCAGCAGGCTCGACAGGCTCAGGCCTGATCTCTCCTGGGTACCACAAATCAACTAACAAATCCCTACTAACCTGTGGCAGCTCAGGTATGGCATGACATTAACACACTGTGCTCCTCATTCTCTGCTCCACACAACAGTGGCAATAACGTCAGTTATTGTAAAAGTGTAGGTCAGTTGATATGTGTTTGCTCTAATGCATCAGCAGTGTGTCCTCGGTGGTAAATTTTAATGACTACTGTTGCACTTTTGCATGTTTTACCCACTTTACTGTGTACGTATACTGTATGTAACTACAAACCATTTCCCAAACTTTCCATAAATGTTCTAGATTTATTTTTTGCTCCTGTCTGGCCACCATTCATTTTATGACCTGATGTCACAGATGAATAAGCAAGTGTGGATTGCCTAAAAAGGTAAAGGTGTCAGTTTGAATTTATTGCTTTATAAAGGTCGCTGTTCGTCAACCTACGCATGTCTGTATCACAAAAACAGACCTTTGCCCTAGGTTTGGCCAATGATCATTTAGGTAAATAAAAAACAAACAAATATGGTATTCATTGCGATGATCTATCTCAATGTTCTTATCTTTGATTTGATCAGTATGCTGTATTGAAATGAATGGACCCCAGTGTGAGTCAGCATATAGTACACTCGTGTGCTTTGGAAGATGGTCAGTAGTTGTGTAAAGTATATGCAATTTGTACTTCAGGGGATAAAGCACTGGTATATGGAGCGTGTTTGGCAATGCTACCCTGTGTGAAACACACTGTAAAACCTCGGATCTTGACTTTGCGGTGGCAGTTGTTAACAGTCACTTTGTTATTTCTCACATTGTCTCACAATATCTGATACTGTGCAAAGACCAACAATGCTGATGCTGTTGTGAAATCCCTGTTAATAACAAATCTTTGCATGAACTTGTAAACGCTTGGCTTGTGGGTGGTGATCCTATCTAATCCCAAATATTTTACATAACCAAATGCCGTCGGATGATGATGTCGTTTCCCGTTTGTCTCAGTTCAAGTGTGAGGCCTGTGTCAGACAGAGACATGGCCGGCAGGGAAGCTTCAGCCACAGCTTTCCCGGGCATCAAAAGCAGACAGGCCTTTTTCTAGACTAATGCAGCTGATCTGAGTTGTAGTGAAGTCAGGGTGGAGAAACGGGTTATTTTAAACTTGCCAAGGTCAGACTTTAAATTCTTAAATATTGATGAATTCACTGTGATACCTTAAATTTCACTTCCACCTGACGAATATGAAATCAAAAGTTGTCCAGTTTGCTGTGCTTGTTTTGTGGTGTGACAGAGGCCCTTTTATCACAACGCTTTCCTTCACAACCAATTTCTGTTTTTAATTTGGGATTACACTGATAGCTACTCATCATCCTGTAATGTGATTGTATTGTGTCAGGTATAAGCCTGCGACCGGTTTGCTCCTCAGGAATATCAATGAAAAGGATTTGGAAATTACAAATTGAAATATGTACATAAATTTGTAAGTGATTATGAAGGTGTAGTGCCATCGAAGAGCGCTGCATCTATTACTGGTCATTGCGAAGAGGTGGAAATAACTTAAAAACTACGGCTAATATTGCCATTTATTAACAGGTATCCCCACATGTGTTTACAGGTGTTACAAGCATGCACTCAGCCCTAAGCTCGCAGTCCTCCATAGACAGTGAGCTCAGCACATCAGATGACTCCATCTCTATGGGCTACAAGCTGCAGGACCTCACGGATGTCCAGATCATGGCTCGCCTACAGGAAGAGAGTGAGTAGAGGGATCACATGTAAATAGGATTGCATTGAAGTCATGGCCTTTGTAGACCGCAAAGACCAAACCAAACGTTGTGAAATGACACACGGAATTCTTATTTGCATCACCAGTTGTTCCAAGCGCTGCCCCTTTCACCTGGCAACCTTGACAGCAGCAAAGACACATTCATAACATCTGTATTATGAGCTGTTTGACTGAGTTGAAACCAGTTCTTGCATTTAAAGACACAATTCTCAGCACTGTTTCATTTGGAGAGTGCTCGATATTTTGGAAATATCCCAATGAATCAAGGCATAGGTTGGGTAAAGAAGGCTGCATTTCTTGACTGCACTTGAAGGAGCTTTTTAAATGAAACATTCTTGTTGCACCACTTTAAAGCATCTGGTTTTCAGATGCAGTCTATAAAGCATGTGGGCCCTGAACTGAGAGCGAACTAGAATTTAAACTTGCATAGTTCGACTGTGGCTAAAATTTTCTTACACGCCATTAAGTCAGATAATTTGACTTTGTTTTAAGCTCTGCATTTTTTGCTTTGTTTTAACAATTTTGGTGACAGGTCTGAGGCAGGATTACGCTTCCAGCTCAGCGTCTGCATCACGCCGCAGCTCCACAGCATCTCTGCAGTCCCTGCGCCGGGGCGGAACATACAGCGACCAGGAATTTGACAGTTACAGCCTGGAGGACGAAGAGGATGAGTTCTCGTCCATGCCCCAGCGACGACACCGCTTCACCCCTTCGCCGTTAGGCTCACCCCGGTGCCTCTCTCCCTCCACCTCCAACCACGGTCAGGAATACAGCAGCCGACTCGGGGCTCCACGCACAAGAACACCCAGACGGTCTCTCCAGGGCCCCAGTGCAGAGCTGCTCAAATTTGCCAAGAGTGAGGGTAAGCTCAAACCAGTAGTAATTCTGCATTTTTACCCAGCATCCAGAAGATCACCACGACGATCACAGAGATTCTTCTGCCAAACTTGTGATGATTCATATACTGCTGTTGTTAAATGCATTGTGTGTGTGTGGTTCCAGAGGAGTTGAGGCACAGCATGCCTAATCTGGCCCCCCGCACCAGCCTACGTTCCCTGGAAGCTGTCAGAAACAGCCGCAGCATGGAGGCTAACCTCCAGAGCTCTGGCAACCGCATGTCTCACCTGACACACTCCCCCTCCACAGGTAACCCTGCCCTCCTCACCTGATCCCCACCTCTCCTCTGATATAACAGCACCTGCATTTCCTTGCATAAAGCCCCATTTAGTGCCACTTTAATCCTACCACCTGACCTCTTCTTAACCTCTGCATGACCACAGGTATGTTTTGACCAGTGTTCAGGAGGATTTTACTCTGAAAAATGTAACCGCCAGCGGCTCTATGGAACAGGTTTTATTTTATTTTTTTTTTAATGAATAGGTTTTCTCATCTAATGCACGCATGCAGGTGGCACAATACCAATGGATTCATACTATAACAAAGAAACAGGGCGGTTTTAAATTCTTTTCAGCATCATTAGGGCAGAACATTGTTTGAATATAATAAAAGAAACTACACAATTGTTCAGAATGGTACCATGAGCAACAATACTACATGCCAACAGATGTTGTGTGCTCTCATGACTTTTATCCCATAGAACAAAAGCAAACTGTAGACAATAATATATAGATTAACAAATACAACTTGTATATTTTTAAAGGACATTGACTTGAAAAATCTAATGTTGCTCTGTTAAATGAAAATGGATGTATTGAGCTAAGGTGGACAATGACAAAGAAGTCACCATCTGTAACCAGCTTATACTACAGCTAGGTCAGAGTTGATTACATTTACACAGAGTATCTCAGTTGTGTCCTCCTTCTTCCCTGACCACTCATCTTCCCTGACATTTCCCAGCTAATGTACAGGTAATCCTCTTTTCACTCACCTGCTACATGATTATTCTACAACTCCGGCGTTGTCCTTGGCATTTCAGTACTGCTACTCATAAGCTTGTCTGCAACTCCTATATACCACAAATGGATTTCAACCACAGTGCATTTATATTTTTGTATATAATAATGCCATTCATTTGAGTTCCCAACATATCTATTAGAAGCAATTTGGGTCAGGGTCCTGTTATACCACTGTGCCTTTCCTCCACTCAAGGTATGGCTTGTAGTCGGCTGCGTGGCAACGGTCAGTCTCCTCTCTCCCTGCGGACTCCAGTTAAAGCCGTCGCTCCTGTAGGCTCCATGGCAGCTGGTCGTCAGCCTTCCAGAGGTCTGCCTGTCATCCAAGGGCCACCTGCAGGAGCGGGCCGCAGGGTCCAGTCGCCGGGTTCTGCTAACGGAGGAGCCTACGTACCCGGAAGGGCCTCAGCTGGGGGAGGAAGGCCTGTAGTGGGGCGGGGTCAGGCTGTGCCATCAGCCTCCACGAGAAGTAAACTTTCACACCCTCCCAGAAGGTGAGCGCTCAAAATAGAAACTGTTAAGACGTGGGGCAATGATGAAGAACATGTCCTTTCATTGAGAGTACATATTTCTATCCCATTCAGTTCATTACAGTTTGATATTTGGCCTCTTGTGTAAATTGAGTTTAACTTGGTATTTTATTCACAGGTCTTTGGGAATGACTAAAATCTCAGACGAATCCTGGAAAGACGGCTGTTACTGAGTTTTGCCGGCGATGAAGGATGTTCACTGCTGCAACCGTCACCTGACTTCTCCGTGTTACCTCTCAATACAAAGGAACGACACCCACTGTGTCCACAAATGTGTTACACAACCTCTCGGTCCCCCATTTCAGACTAGAGCGCTGGGCTGCACTGGATTTGTAGTTAATCTCTTTCCCTCGCATGAAACATTGTCAACCCACACAAAGAGAGGATGTGTAGGCAGACGAGAAGACACACACGCACACTCCACTTGTTATATGGACCAACTCGGAGCTTCCAGAAGATTCGTTTGTGTCAATTTTACTTATTTTTCTATGGTAATTGTGAGAAACTGCTGGAATATTAAGGGGTTGTATTACTGTACTGTTGATGTAATTGATATGAAGACAATTTAAATGAAGATATTGCTGGTTTGTTCATTTTTCTGTGTGAATTACTACTAGATGAAGGTGCTGACTGTTGCATGCTTGGTTTTGTTGTTTTCCCTTTGCCCAACAGCCTTTTCATCATTATCTAACTGCAATATGACAGATTTTCCATGTGTTCCGCAACGATCTGTGCGAATTTATGAATGTTCGAGTGGTTCATAGTGAAATTACCTTTAGATTTGTGCTGTAGTTGTGTTTTGCTATTTGCTTACACAGCAATGCAACTCCTGTAAACCACACTGCCCTTATGAATCATATAAAAAGAAGAAATATGGTTTGTGCCAAGGTGCATTACAGCTGCAACTCTTTAATTCCAGAAGTAATCTTGTGTCAATAAAGGTACTGTTACAGTACTGAGTTTTCCAGGCATTTTTACTGCATATCTAGAGGTGGATTTGAACGTTTGGAAACCACTGTAAGACAGAAAAAAAATTATGCACAAAGGCCTTGTGCCTTAGTCAGCTATGCACCCTCATGAAGAGTGCCTCTGAAAATTAGGAGCTGTAATGAAAATGAATAATAAAGTCTACCCTGAAACTGTAATTGTATTTGTGGTTATTTTTAATCCATGCATGCAAAGTCCGAGTGTATTTGCGTTAAAGGCTAATTAGTTACACTATGCAGCACAAGCAGTTCCGTCATCAGATCCCGGATATTTCCTGGGTGTGCGACCAACCACTTGTCAAAAGAGTGCTACCCACCCCTTGTGACAAAATGGCCTACAGGCCTCGTCTGCGCATACAAAGTCTGAGCACACAGTGTGCAAGCACATATATTTTTTTTTAATTGCTACTGTGATAATGTTTGGATTTTGTGTCTTTGAACCTGGCGTAAATATGTCCCCATTAAGAGAATGGCTGTGTTAATGTAACTCTGCTCTCTTATGCATGACGCAAATAGTAAGGGATCAGCGGTAAACGAGGCCACGCATTGTCTGCCCCCCGCCCTCCCTCTGCTCGTCAGGAAGCAAGCTGATTGGCCGAGGCCTAGCAAAGAGCGCCCGGGGATCCAAAACTGCAGGCCGCACTTAGCTTACCGTCAAAAATAAACCAAAACAATAACAGACAAATCTGAGAAGGGGGCGAAACGCCGGTAGAGTCAGAAGACGACGATATCAGGTAAAATTATTTTGAATCGATCAAAAAGGCACACGGAATAAGACGCAAGGGCCCAGTCGGACGTAGCGGGCCTCTTTCAGCCTTTTGGAAAAACAACATGGAAGATAATGCGGCACGAGCTGCTCCACCTAGCTTAGCAGGCTAGCTAGCCAAACGGACGGCCGTCGTCGTGCCAGATGAAGCGACGCGCCAAAAAAAAAAATCATGAAGCATCTTAGTTTGTTGCTTGTGCTAATGGCTTTGATCATATAGTGACGTTGTGTGTAATTGGTGCTTACATCGCCGCATTTTAACGGTTATCATGTCCCTTGTGTTAGCCTTTATGCTAAAACAAAATGGCGCTCGGAGATTCAGCCCTAGCTTGCTTGCTAGTTAGCTCCGGTGGGTGGAGGGCGGTAGCCGCCTTAGTATGCATTGCATAATTGCCGTACTTTAATTTGGCGGCCAGAAACTCTGAGCAGTGTGTTTTTGTGCAAAGACCCTATAATATTAGACGCTAGAAACGATTAGTGTGAGCACAGTGTTCGTCTTTATCCCAGAAAGACATATCCGTGAAAACCAAACACCCATAACGTCACCACAGACCATTGCAGATATGACATATTTGCCTTATTTTGAATCGTCATGTGACGACAATGCATTTCCTCCCACATAACAAGCAGGACTCGTCCTCCAAGAGCTATCGGAGCCGCTGCCTGCGAGCCAGCCCTCAGTACACTGAGCGGAACAGTCCTTTGTCTCAGCTGGGCTCCAGCCATCAGGCTGTACCAGCTCCAGGTGTATAGCTATATGTCCTCAGGTTGATACTGCATGTAGTACTCCTCATAGGCAATGGATGGAGCCAGTGGTCAACAACACAACTGTCCGCCTCCTCCTCAGTGGCAGGAAAAAGACGTTTTCTACCTCCTGTATTTAAGTCGTACAGAGGTAGATTTTCTGTGGTGACACCAGCGCCCAGATTATGAACTCAACCCCATCTAGACAATTTTTAAAATATTTGCACAACACAAAGATTAACCCATTGCATATGCTTTGTTTTTCTAATCCTATATATGTATGCATATCATTTGTTCTTTCCTCTTTAGAGTGATTGATCACCTTGATGGAAGGAGACACCTCAAATATCCTGTTCGTTTTATTGTAAAGGTTTTTGTCATCAAATGTGAAGGTATGTTTTAAATTCTAGCCATCATAGTTTTGCTTTCTTTTTCACTTTCATGTTTAGTAATTCATACAAATAATGTGAATAATGTAGTGTGTGCTGTCATTTTCAGTCTTTTTTTTACAGAGTAAAGACATGGATCAAGGAGGAGGAGTGTTGGAGCTACACACTCAGGAGCTGAAGATGCCCCATGCTATGATCATGCAAGATTTTGGTAGGTGCTTAAGCAGTACAAGGTAACGAACATGTGTGTCATTTCACAATGCAACTTCTAATTGACAAAACAAGTGTAAATACAGCTAATGGCAAAAGCTGTAAAAACTAATACCTGTCATTTGTAAAAGCACGATTTTTAGACTTTGAGTTATTGGCTTGAATCAGTTGTGCCAGCACAGTTGACGGTGAAAATGCCATTTAGGTAAATCACCTCGCTAAATAATTCACTCAAAGAAACATTACATGGTCACTGTGACATTTTCACTGCGTAGTAATAACAAAAAGATGACCCACCTACACCAACGTAACTAAAGTTGTAGCTTTAACTGTCATTTTGAAACTCTTTTTCATGTAATCCTTTTGTGTCTTATATTCACAGTTGCAGGCATGGGGGGTCTGGCTCACATCGATGGGGAGCACATTGTGGTGTCGGTGCCTGAGGGCATGCTTCTTTCTGATGTGATGACGGACGAGGGCATCCTCCTGGAGCATGGACTTGAGGTGGAAGGCTTGGAGACTCAAGTGGTTCAAGGCCTCGAGACAGAGGTGGTTGAAGGACTGGAGACCGAAGTAGTGGAGAGCTTACATGCAGACGTAGAGGGCTTGGAGGCAGAAGTAGTCGAAGGGCTACAGACACAGGTCGTAGAGTTGGAGGCTCAGGTTGTTGAGGGCCTAGAGGGTGAGGTGGAGGTGGAGGGCCTTGAGGCACAAGTAGTCGAGGGCCTGGAAACTGAGGTAGATGTAGAGGGCCTGGAAGCTCATGTTGTTGAAGGTCTTGAGGAGGAGGTGGAAGTGGAGGGCTTAGAAGCTGAGGTTGTTGAAGGCCTGGAGGTAGATGTGGAAAGTCTGCAGTCTCAAGGCGTAGAGGCACATGAAATAACCAGTGAGGACATGGTGCCTTCAGAACACAGCGTGATCATGCCTGAAAATATTCTGGGGACAGAGGTTGCAATAGAGGAAGCTCTAGACGCCCATCACCACCATGTCCTAACCTCAGACCTCATCCAGGACTCAAACCACCACCACGATGACATGCCAGACCAGGTGTTTGTGGCAGAGTTATTGTCTGAGCACCAGGACAACACACTGGACCACGAGCTTGTGTCAGAAGGGTTGATGGTGACGGAGGCAAATTCTGAGACCATAATCCATGAACAGCTGCCAACTGAGGCTGTTCCCCTGCAGACTGATGAGGACGATGATGCAAGAAGCAGCTCTGAAGATTACCTCATGATTTCCTGTAAGACTACTTGCTGTATAAACAACTGAAATTATTAAACATTCCTTTTCTAAATCTTTTTACATAACCAGTGGTGTTTGTTTTGTTGAAGTGGATGAGGTGGGAGAGAAGTTGGACATAGGAGACACTCCTCTTGAGATCAGTACGGAGGTAATGGAAGACAAGGAATCCAAAGAAGAGGACGGCTCTGAGGTCATCAAAGTCTACATCTTTAAAGCTGAAGCAGATGATGATTTAGGCAAGTGGCCTCTTCCTCTGTGTGCTTTGAAACACATAATTTTTTCCGACATAAAAAATTATCCCTAGACCTGTCCCTGTGAAAATTACTGTGGGTCATGGCAGTGACAAATTGTGTTTCTTTTTCCAGGTGGAACAGAGGTAATCACAGAAGATGACTACCAGAATGGCCACCCTGATCTGGAAGCAGCATCATCGGGCAGGCTGGGAGTTGGCCGTGACAAGATGGTCTACATGGCAGTCAAGAACCACCCAAAAGAAGAAGAGGATGATGAGGATGACAGCGATGATGATGACGACGATGACATTGGTATGTTCCAATTGAGATACACAGTATGTTTAAAATGTAACCATAGGGTCAAGCGAACTTTCTTTCTAAAATGCTTTTTGTAGATTTCAGAATGAAAGTGAGATAAAACAGTGTCTATCCTTTTGTAATATAAACTGTGACAATGTCTGTGCAGGTAACACCATTGATCAGGTGAAGAATGGAGCTGCTACACCTTTTCTGCAAATCCGCGAGGGCTTGGGAACAAATCGTGCCCTCAAACCCAAAGCTAAGAAAAAGAAGAAAGGAGAAACACGGCAATGTCAGACTGGTATGATCAGCATATACTACTGATGGGGCATGAGATGATGACGCGAGTGTTTGTGTTTCATTTCCAGAAACACTGATGATTTGATCAGTTTTACATATAAGGACAGTTGATCATAATTTCCATGCTATTTCTTTCTAATTTTCTTGCAGCTGTTATCATTGGACCAGATGGAATGCCTTTGACTGTCTACCCTTGCCACATCTGTGGAAAGAAGTTTCGGTCACGGGGCTTCCTCAAATGCCATATGAAGAACCACCCGGACCATCTGCTTAAGAAGAAGTACCAGTGTACAGACTGCGACTTTACCACCAACAAGAAGGTCAGTTTCCACAACCACTTGGAGAGTCACAAGCTTTTGAGCCACAACAGTGAGCGATCTCCAGAATATACTGAGTACACACGGCGCTACCACGAGTCCAGCCCCCTGGGTTCGGACAAACTCATCGTCAAGGACCGGGAGCCCAAACTGCATCACTGCAAGTACTGCGATTATGAGACAGCTGAACAGGGTCTGCTCAACCGTCACCTCCTGGCCGTGCACAGTAAGAACTTTGCACATGTCTGTGTCGAGTGCGCCAAAGGCTTTCGTCACCCGTCAGAGCTGAAGAAACACATGCGGACCCACACAGGCGAGAAGCCCTACCACTGCCCGCACTGCGAGTTTCGCTGTGCAGATCAGTCCAACCTAAAGACTCACATCAAGAGCAAGCATGGTGCAGATCTGCCTTTTAAGTGCAGCCACTGTCCCCAAGCTTATGCTGATGCACGGGAACTCCAGCGTCATATAGAGATGGTGCAAGGCCACAAGACCCACCAGTGCCCGCACTGTGAGCACAAGAGCACCAACTCCAGTGATCTGAAGCGTCACATTATCTCAGTTCACACTAAGGACTTTCCCCATCAGTGTGATGTATGTGAGAAAGGCTTTCACAGGCCCTCAGAGTTGAAGAAGCACGCGGAGACGCACAAGGGCAACAAGGTGCACCAGTGCCGGCATTGTAACTTCAATGCTCCCGACACTTTCACCCTGAGTCGCCATATCCTGTCCTTGCATACAAAGGACCTCCCTTTTAAGTGCAAGCGATGCCGGCGAGGCTTCAGGCAGCCTGCTGAGCTGAAGAAGCACATGAAGACACACAGTGGTAGAAAGGTTTATCAGTGCCAGTATTGTGAGTATAACAGTACGGACGCTTCTGGCTTCAAACGCCACGTCATCTCAATTCACACCAAGGACTACCCCCACCGCTGCGACTACTGCACCAAGGGCTTTAGGAGGCCTTCAGAGAAGAGCCAGCACATAGCCAGGCATCACAAAGACATGTTGATGTAATGTCATCGCACACACACAAACACACTCCTCTTTTCCGAGTAAATCTGTGTCACACACCCAGAGGTAATTTTAGTGTATTAACAAAGAAATGACGGATGCAGGCAGTTGATAAAGGCAACAACATTATATTTGCTGTTCTGTGTTCTGTGTTGTATTGCGTATACACCTCCTCCCCCAGGAGTAATGCAAGAACACATTTTAGATGGGGGTGAAGTCTACAAAAGACCGTGTGCACACTGAGTGGGACAGCTGTAAATTGTCTTTTGTTGCAGAAAATCACATATGAACATATATTCAGGGTTTCAAATGTCTATATTTTTATACCCACTCAGCTGAAATGCTGCAAGATGATGACTGTGTCTTGTAAAACAGGCGGTGCTTTCTGAACGTCATGCTAGTTCTTCAGATGATGTGGAACGAGTACAGAAGAAGTTTGCCTCCATTGTACCAACTAGTATCTTCCTTATTAACCAGCTTTTACCCTGACATTTGTTTTCAATGCCATGTGGTCTTTAATGGACAGGGCCATCTATGTTCAAAATGGGTTTTCATTGATGTTGACAAACAATGCATCTTGAAAAGATATTTCATTAAACCTAACAGCTGAACTTTCATCATTTTGGATTTTCCTCCCAAGCCTAAACACTTGGAGTTCCATTAAATTATCATGTATAAATAATATAGACTATATTCTGTTAAATATGTCTTAAAAGTTGAATCAGAAATTTTCTGGTCTGGTCAACATTGTCTAGCACAGAGAAGAGTGCAGTTGGTTTATTAGAATATCCCTTTAGTGTACACATTTCTGACACAGAAATCCACGATTACATCTGCTATGATGGTGCAGATAATTGACCGGTGTATTATTATTACATGAACTTGACAGATGGTTGGCTTCACGTTTAATAACCCCTGAAGTGGTTATATCCGACTGCCACTGTAAGTTGCATATGTGTGATGTTACCTGACACAGATGTACTCTCAGCTAACCGTTTGATTGCAATCATGCCTTACATCTGTTGGTCTTTATCCCTTAAGCACTGATGAACACAGCTAATCAGAAAATAAGTGATTTTTAACTCTCAAACATGCTGTATCAATGCCATTCTCTCAGAGATTATGTGTTTGAGTCAGTAGAAAGCACTTTAATCATTTTTTTTTCTTTTTTTGTATTTTAATGACATGTATGGGATTTTATTGTCTAGGAATATATCTGTGCATTCCTAGATAATAAACACATACAGAGCTTTGTGAGTGGGTAAAGGTGAAGATTCTTTTGAGTGTTATCTCTAGCAAGTGGGCACGATCCATTACTGCATCACAACTGAATTGTCATTGACAGCGGTGGGTGAAACCAGTTATTGTTTTGTTCTATGGATAAGTGATTGGGTTTTGTGTTTTGTTTGTGCTCACTAACAAGTTTCCCAGACACTAGTCCTCCAGTCCCAAATAACCCAACCCAATCCCAGACATGGGATTATTTCCTTGAAGTCAGTGGTCATCATATTGGCATTAGTCTTTAAAGTATGCACATATGCTGTCTCCATGAAATTAATTGTGGTATATATTAAAAATCCCTGCATTTCGTGTACCTTAGTCTATATTTTCTTTCAGTCTGATTGTGGATAAACTACTGGTGGGGAAGAACCAAAATAAACAATTATCTTTTTACTCTTTTTTTGTACTTTCTGTCCCAATAAGAAGAAAAGGCCCATTTAGAAATGTTCTCACCCTTTAACACATACAGATGCACATATAGAGCTAAATAGATTTGGCTTTAGCAAATCTGTATCGGGTTAAAGTGACATCAGCTGTGGGTTTTTATTTCAGATAATCCTTTGAAGTTAATAGGAACAAGCAGAATATAGATAAAACTGTGCCATACATTTGTATTTCGATCATAAGGTTTATAGGCCAGTTTGATACAGAGTACATTCAGGACCAAACATAGTTTGGACTAATTTGATTAATTTGTTGTTTATAATAATTAATATGAATATGATTTACCCAAATCTCACATGAGCACGTCTGTAACTTTTTAACACCTAACAACTACCTTTAGTTGAGGCAGCCTCCTCATCAGTTTTGGGTTCATAGTGACCCCTCAAGTACCGTTTCAACATTTGCAATGATTGTGGAACTTGAGGCAACCCTTGATAAATGATGAAATATGCCCGTAAGTCTCACTAAATCTGCGGTTCTGAAGCTGGTTACTAAAAGGGGATTAAAAGTTTGCTTGAGTCTCAGTGCATCGATACACGTACAGTATCTGTGCATTGATGTCGGGTTTAGTGTGTCAGAAGGCAGAGCTTTATCTCACATTCGCTATCTTTTCCTCTTTAGCTCTGAAATACAGAAACAGTAAAGCCTTCCAAAGTTCAGCACTTTCAGTTTAACTCATTTTGAGCTTGCAGATAAATTTTTGATTTTTTTTTCAGCTGCAATGATGCAATCTTGCAGCATTAAGAGCATCTCCAACTCAGCAAGTAGATTCTGTGGGTACTGTACAAGCTGAGGTGCTTCAAAGGGAGTCGGAGCCTCATTGGCTTTGGAAAGAAAAAAAAAGCTCAGACAGCAGTGAGGGGAAAGTTATCGGACACAGTTGCACAGTTCTCAACCCTGCGGTGAATCTGAATTAGTTTTCCCCAGCAAGTTAGAGGCCACATTCAGTGAGTTTTATCTGATTGTAGGAAATCAGCACACTTCATTGCATCTGCTTATCGGGCTGATTGATGTCGGCATCATGTGTGGGTCACAATACAAGTTTAATTTGCATTGAACTGAAAAGAAGCTAATGGGCTGAGAAGCAGTTTGATTGTATCACCGATCGACTACTATTATTACAAGTGTCTAGATGTTAGAAAGACTAAATGGTCTCTTTTCACAGCAGCCGTCTTATCTTGTCACAACAAAGACCCTGAAAGCGAAGCAGCTACATGAAATTCAGCCATCATTTCTGTCATTATTTACATTTTTGATTTTCCTGTTTCTGTTTCATCAAAAACACTTTTTTGAAAAGGCATGTTATATTTACATCACATGTACCTCCAGAGCTGTCAGCATTGAACTACTGCACACTGACTCAACCACAAACTTAATTAAATGCACAACATTTACACAGAGATTGACATGTTGCCTGTTTAAATAGTAAATCTAAAAGTGTTGTGAGGATGCCACAAGTAGCTCAATTAATACGCAGACAGAACAAATTGCCATCTTGACGGTGTTTAGCGCGGCCTCCTTTTTTCCTTTTCAAACAGCAGCTGTTCTCTTAGGTACACTTGCATACATTTTTTCAGGTTACTTGTCCGGTAGTTTGATGATGCAACTTGGAGAAATAGCCACAGTTCTTCTGTGGTCTTACTGTGTCTCGGTGTCTTTTGCGTCTTCATGTAATCTCAGACTGACTCCGTGGGGTGGAGATCGGGGCCCTCAGGGGGTCACGCCATCTGTTGCAGGACTCCTCACAGAAAATACTTTGTATGACTTTATGACTTAAACCGATCCTGATGGTATTATATGATAGATCTAAAAATCGAAAGCCTCAAAACCTTTTGAACACTGCCAATAGTGTGATGTGAACACTTTACAGCAGCGGTCAATTACAAACGGTTTAAATAAATACATTTAATTCCATTTTTAGAACTTAAACTTCAACCAGTAGTTGCTTCAGATTCAGTGAATTTCTTTAATTTGCTTCAAATTCAGACCACAGACTTCAGAACTGAGAGAAGAGAAAGATCGATGGGAGATGCTTATGAATGTTGGACCACATTTGTCAAAGTCGAATACATGATATATTTTATAGAGAAGATCTGATTTGTTTGGGTAAGGCATCAGAGAAGGAGGAAACAAATGGGCCGATTAAAATATTTGGGTGTAATCGCTGAAAGAGATGGAAGGCGGTGACTGAGTCAGGAAGAAAGTGGAGTAAAGTGATTCAATTAAAAAGTCTGCAGAAGTAACGGGGGTGTGTGGGCTGCGGGTTAAATGTCCACTTTTAATTTCATTAGTGTGTTGTGCATTTGTTGGGTGTCAACCCTAACTGTTTATTCAATAGTCTCATTATTAAATAAACAACTGCATCTCCGGCCTCCGCTGAAGCTCTCAGAGGGTTTAACTTGTTGTAACACACTCTGTAAAACCTCGCTGAGATGTGTCTCAGATGTGTCCTGTCCTCTCAGTTGGATGTCACCTGTCATGAAAGATGTATGATGTCTGATACTGAGGGAAATGAGGCTGTGCAGGTGGGTTCACATGGGCGCCGCCAGCGCCTCAGAAAATAGATGCAACAGCCTGTTCATTTTTTGTTGATCCCACTAAACAGCTCATAAATCACTCACTGATGCCGCTGTCGGTGGAAAACCGCTGAGGTTGCGGAGATCAATATGCAGACATATCTATAAAATCCTACCTAAGTAACTGTGCTTTTGTCACTGTCGCATTATGCATTATATCAACTCAGTATGAGGAGCATGTGCGGTTGTTTTTCTCCAAATTCATGCTGTTTTTTTTCCCCCCCCAAGCATCAGCTGTAAGCACATTTTTCCATTTTCCTCTCTGAGTATGCTGAAGCGCTATCTCTCGCTCCCATGGGTTACAAGCCTCTTCTCTGCTTGTTTTGAATCAGCAGAGCATCAAACGCACACACACACACACACACACAGTGCACCTAACAGCCTCAGAAGGCCATCACAGTGATGAGAATTGACAGACGTGTACAGATAATCCAGCCGTTGCAGAAGGTCAAACTAATTTATTTGATGTAGTCATTTTGTCCATATTTCCCAGGATCAATGGGCTGTGGTGTGGATGCGATTAGAATAATGAAACCAACCAGTAGAAATTCAGGGTCACATGCTGATGTGCAGTGAGTTAAAAGGTGAAGATTCATACAGAAATGGTGCAATTTTAGTAACTTAATCATTTTCAGTCACTGGCAGGGGTTAATTTGTTTGCAGCGCTTCCAAATATGTGAATATGGTTCTGCATGGGAGCACATTGTTTGGGATATTTGGTTTTGGACTCTGCAGGATTCTGGCGTTACACAGCATATTGCTCTTGCATATTTCAGTAAAGATGAACAGCAAATGTCTGTGTCATCGACTCATAACGCTGGCAGACCGTGCTGCCACATTACCTCCAGATCCTGTGGTGGCCCACATAACCAGAGTCTTCCAATCCAGATTGTCAGCGACAAGGCTGCGGCGCTGAAAGCCAGCTGGAGACTGCGGGGCCCTCGGGGAAATCAGTGCCAGATTGCTTGGAGACGGGCAAAATTGGCCCGCTGATTAGTCAGTGAAAGGTGGTTGAGTACACATGACTGAAATAGAAAAGAGAGGGAACGATAGCTTAAACAGCAGGCAGCCTGTTGACTGGGTTGACTCACCCATGTTATCTACAGGTGTGTTTAAAACTTAATGTGAAAATGGTGTGTGAACGTTAGAAAGTGGATCTTGATTTTCAGATTTCAATTATTATGCAAACTTCTATTATGTATTTTAGGTAAGATCCCAAGAAAAAACTGGTAGAGTTGACATTGTTTAAAAAAAATTTAAAAAAAGAAAAGATATCACCATTTTTAGCAATGAAATGAACTGAAGCTCTTTAAATTCAGTATTTTGTCACTGCTTTCATAAAATGACAAGTGGAGTTTTCACACATAAAAATACCTTTTGAACAATAATGATTTATGTCAGATACATTTACACAATAAAATTTCAATTAGGACCGTGTCCATTGCTACAAATGCAAAAAAATTAAATCTCTGTAGTTCTAACTCCTTTCTGTGCTTCAAAGTCACACGTTTACAAGTTTTTTTCAATCCCATCCTACCTTAAAATGGTCCAGATGTAACTATGTACTCTTGTCTGCTCTAAAATGCCCAAACCTGTGGAGCACCCATCTGTCTCACCATCCAGCACTCCCACTCGCTGCAGCTTAAGCACACCAGCTCACCTACGACTCTGCTTCAACACTGTAAAAGTATTCTATGCTACACAACAGCAAGTTGTAATGTTAGTCATTTAGCCGTATGTTTAAACCAGAAATCGAATCTGGAGATGAATAATGATACAGTAGGCCCCGTACTGCAAGTTCATTCATTCATTCATTCATTCATTCATTCAGAAGCGGAGCGGTTTGTAATTACAGTTTTCAGTTGACCTACAAGTGTTATTTAGTCCTTGGTGTCAGATGTTTCAGGTGTGTACAGCACAGAGTTGACCTGCCGGCCTTTTCCATACAATAAGCAGCGACGAGTAGAATAAGTTTCCTAAGTAATGAGTTTTAGAGCAGAGTGGTGGAGGAGGCAGAGGTGTGTCTGCAGATGACATCACCAAACCACACGAGAAAACGACCTCAATTATCCAATTTCTACCGAACATGGGGAAATTAGCTACATTTCAAGATTCAAGAGTTTTTATCTGTGACATGCTCGTGTGCAGTGAAATGCAGAACTTCCTCAAAGCTTCAATAAAAACAATAGAAAGAAGACATAAATAATAAGGAGGTAGAGCTTGTGATGCTGCATTGTGCAAGAGTACAGTTATGTGTGTGTGTGCCTACACCTGTTTGTTATTTACAATGCCCCAGTGTGCTGTAGCTGACAGATTTCTGCACAAATATCCATTTTTTTGTTAACAGAATTGGTTCCTTAGGCGTGTTTGTCAGATGGTCATCAGTACATTTCAAGGTGGAAATGCTCCACCGTGGTGTTGACTGCTTATTTCACTCACAACCTGTCTTCCAGCTTATAAAAAAACATCACGTGGACATGTTAAAGGTAGAACAATATATATATTTAATAATTAAATATCCCCTGTTAACAAACACAAGGTATGGTGAAACAATAATAATATTTATCTCGTGTTTTTAGGCAGATAAAATCTCATTAAAATCACATCTACTGCAGAGTAGCCAAATACTTTTTTCATGTTAAAGGTTGAACTGCTGGAAACAAGACATCTCCTACTTCAGTGAAAAGCCCATCCTCAGTGTAAGTGGCCTTGAGCTTTCAAGTTCCCACATCACAGTAGTCGGGCTGCATGCTCAGATCAGATAAAGTCAGACTGCAGACGAGCAGAGAGAAACTTTTCCCCTCTTCAGCAGATGAATTTGCAGTCTTGCGGCAGCTCTGCTCATAAATCATTCTGCACAGCGAAGGTCAAACATCCCAGCGAGGAAACACATTCATCAGCGGAGGTGCATTTCGACTGGAATGTTTAAATCTTTTTTGTATTTGTCATTAGAATCCCATGTTGTCAATGTTCTGTAAGAGATTTTTTTTTTTTTTTTACCTCTTGAGTATTCACTAGATGTCACTGTTAACCCACCCTTGTAGGAGACTGCACTCATCATAGCGAGTGTTCCCAAAAATAAATGCATCACCAGCTCTGAGTCACTGGATTGATTCCTGCAAACTTGGGCACAATTTCCTCAAAATAAATAAATAAAAATCACAGTTTATTTTTGTGTGAGTGGCAAAATTGGGGGCAATGAACATTTCAATAAAAGCTTTAAATGAAATTGCACAAAAAAAAATATGATTACCCTAATTACAAAAACCAGCTCCAGGAGATGTCCTGCCTGTCTCCACTGTCTCCTGGAGGACTCAGGGGGGGATGGATTTTGACCTGGATCACGGCAGAGGCGCGTCACCGTGGGTGGGCGTGGCCAACCGGGAGGAATAACGCTGTATCCTCCGTTACGCTGCAGTTCAGAGTTACAGTCTGACACGAGCCGGGAGCGCAGGGACTTCAGGAGCCGACCAGCTGTTACCTCCACACCCCCCCCACCATCAAGTGATGGAAAAGACGGAGCTCTTTCTGTACACCTTCCTCGTCTCTCACTACATCTGGAACATCTTCTTCATCTCGTGGCTTTTCAGCAGCGGGACACCCACGGCTCTCACCAACTATGGATTGCCTAATTGAAGTTGGGCCACCTGATCCTGTTTGCGCCAGGACAAGCGAGCAACATTAGAGCGAGAGAAGTCGTTATGAGCGGGTGTGTAAAGAAAAAAATGCTGCAGTTCCTGCTCAGAGAACTGGTGTGAAAAGCAGAATTTCCTCCTCAGGATATCACATCTCTGCGCGTAAAGGACATAACGGATTCAATTCGCCGCCGCCTGAAATAATCTGTGATATGTTTTAGTAATTAAGAGGAAAGCTGTAGTTAGAATAGAGCTTGTGCTTGTGTAACTGCTGTTTTTTTTTTTTCCTGGGCTTCTTTTTTTTTTTCTTTTTTCTTTTTTATGCACGCATTCCAATTGTGCACCGCGTTTTAGCCGCTTCACTGCCACAGACAGCAGGACCTGGAATCTTTGACAGGCAACAGGCCACACCAATCACTGTGGAGGGTTGTGCTGAGAACACTGTCGAGTCTTTCACTAACTTTCAGCACAACCGAGAGAGTTTTTAAAGCTGCACCAGCACAGCTAGAGTGAACCATGGCTTTACCAGACAGTGGCATCTCTGGGGAGGAGGTACCCTTCCCAGAGATCATAGAGCTCAACGTTGGGGGCCAGGTGTACATAACCCGCTACTCGACCCTCACTAGTGTGCCGGACTCTCTGCTGTGGGAGATGTTCAGTCAAAAGTCAACCAAAGGACTGGCGAGGGACACCAAGGGGCGCTTCTTTGTGGACCGGGATGGTTTCCTGTTCCGTTACATCCTGGACTACATGCGGGACCAGCAGCTGGTTCTTCCGGACCACTTCCCCGAGCGCGGCCGTCTGCAGAGGGAGGCCGAGTTCTTCAACCTGCCAGAGCTCGTCAAGCTGCTGGCGCCCAAGATCAGCAAGCAGAACTCCCTGGGTGACGAGGGATGCCAGAGCGACCCAGAGGACTCCTCACCTGGGATTGACACGGCCCGTAACCTCGGCTCCCTGGGCGCCGCCGCCGCCGCCTGTGCCAGCCTGGTGCCCGGCGCCATGGACGGCAAGCGGTCTGGGTTCATCACGATCGGCTATCGAGGCTCGTACACCCTCGGTCGCGACAGCCACACCGACGCCAAGTTCCGCAGGGTGGCACGGATCATGGTGTGTGGGAAGACCTCCCTGGCCAAAGAGGTGTTTGGGGAAACACTGAACGAGAGCCGCGACCCCGACCGCCCCCCTGAGCGCTACACGTCCCGCTACTATCTCAAGTTCACCTTTCTGGAGCAGGCGTTTGACAAGCTGGCAGATGCAGGCTTTCACATGGTGGCCTGTAACTCCACAGGAACCTGCGCCTTTGCCCATGAGCAGACGGACGACAAGATCTGGACCAGCTACACTGAATATGTGTTCTACCGTGAGTGAGACTATCGGCTTTGTTCCCCCCGGTCCCCTCACCCTGTCTCCAAGAGCCCTCCTCTCCCCTCCAGCCTCCAGCCATCCTGTCTTTCTCTCTTTGATGGCCTCTGCACCAGTAGATGTACCGTAGATGTTGTGCCCTTCCATCTCTCTTTGCAGCTTTTATCCTGTGAACAGTACCCCAACCGTCGCTCTGACTCTTCATACCTTCTCTGCAGGTCCGATCTGCAGCCTTCCCCCCTTCAACCCCAAATCCAACCCCCTTCTTCAGCCTCAGGTCCAGCTTTTGCCCCCCTGCTTAAGCCACTGCTCCATCTAGTTGTAGTCCCCAGTCCTCAACCACAGCAACCCCACATCCTCTCCTGCAGAGACTGAAACCTTCTATGTACTATTCCCATTTTTTGTACTCTCTATATATTGCATCTGCCTTGGTGAAGCACAATACTGTATCCAAGAGCTAATTTTGTTAAATAAGCGCCCCAAGTGTGTCTTTATGACTACTGAACCAGTCATAAGGGCATAAGGGAAAGGGCTTCAAAGAGTTGCCATGATGTACAGTGCTATACTTTGCCTGCTTACATGAGCAGATCGGACTCTCGCCTGCTCCTCTGAACTAAATTACCAAATAATTGGACATCTTATCAGCCTTGAGGGACGTGAGCAGCCCCAGCACAAGAAACAAGTGTAATCGAATTTCCCCTCAGTTTTTATTAAATGTGTCCAGTACCATGTGGTTTGGGAACGTGCCATAGTGAAGTGTGTTCAGTCGTTGTTTTGAATGAACGAGGGGTTATAACGCAGCCACACGGACAGGAAAAGAATGAACTTTTTTTTTTTTTTCAGGGAAAAGTAGAATGTAGCTGCGTGGAGTTTCCTCTTACAAAGAGACAACAGCTTTGTGGCGAACGTACAAGCAACAGGCTTTGATGAAAAACGATGAAAGCTCAGATGTCAAGAGATCTGAAAGACAGAAAAAAAAAAGGTTGCCGAATGAAGTGTGTGTATTGATTGTGCAATGGAGCTCTCAGTATTTTAATCAGCCACACTGGGAGGGCAGAGGAGAGGGAAGGTGTTACATCACTCACAGCCAATTGCTCTATTTTTTTTCCCCTCATTGTGCTTCTTTGACATTTCTTTCTTCATATTAAAGAGCATTTTTACAGTTCCTGGGGACAGGCTTACACCATGACTTCTTGTTGTTTGAAAAAGTTAAAAAAAAAAAAAAAAAAAGGTAGTGGTGGTAGTCGCCATAGCGGATCATGTTTTGAGTGTTCTGTAAACAATAATGTTATTCTTAATACTCGGTTCAGCATTAGTTGAAGCTGCTGCATATTTGATGATAGCTCTCACTTACTGTAAGTGAATACCCATGAGAAAGGGTAGGATTACGCTGTAGCCAGCCAAAGCCCAATGTGTTTTTTTCTCACCACTGTAGCAAAGAGCAGCGTGAGGGCAGTTTATGGTGACTGGGTATAACTTAGGTTATAAAGGGGCGAGTTAAAGAACGAGTGTTGTTTTGCAGATACAGCCTCAGGACAGGTCTGCACATCATATACCTCAGACTACAATACAAACTGAAGACACTTCTATCCAAGAAAGGATCCAGCAGATTACGGGGGGGAAATGCAGACGCAGTTAGGAAACGTGTAGATGCTGTAATAAGATAATGAGCAAGACGTTTTTAAAAGGTTGAGAGCCAGTCAGCGAGGCAGTGTAGTGCAGGATTGCACCTGAGCTATAAGGTGTCAGGTTGTAGTTCAGTGTCTGACAGTGACAATAAATGTATTCTGAAATGTCTAGACATCGCAATATTGTGTTTCAGTGTGATGAAGTGCTGTTGACATCTGAGTCAATATGTTAGAGCCGCTGCAGTGTGTCGCTGCAGACGTAGGCAACACTGAAATTAAAAGTGTCCAGCGAAAAAGCAAATTTGTCAAATAAAAGATGTTTTCTTTCTATTCTGGTTGTATTTTCCATTCATAACAACAACAACAAAAATGCTTTTTTTTCTCAAGTTTGAAAGGCAAGGAAGGAAGGAAAAACAAGGCCAAAAGCCCTCCTAATAACGCAAGCCAAGTTTTTGGTTTTTTCTTAATTTTCAACAACAATACACCTCAATCACCCAGTACACCAGTTCACATTTACATCTCAGCATTTCCAATTACAGGAAATGTCCTTGGACATAGCTCTACTTCTTATTAAATGTTCAGCACTCCACCCGCAGGCACAGTTTCCCTCATCCTTCCATCTGCTTTTTCCACTTTTTTTTTTTTCCTCCACATTTTTTCCCTCTTTTTTTTCTCAGCCCGGTCTTGCGTCAAGCACTTGACCAGAAAACAGAGCCAGGATAGAAACGAGGACATGCATAGATAACAAGCTCTGTTAAAGCAGATTACAAAACCCCTTATTTTGTTGCCAATAATTGACCTAATTACTTTGCACAGTAAAAAAATCGTGAAGAAGATTGGATCTAAAATTCAGAACTGATGAAGTACTTTAGTATTCAAGGCTTCCTGCAGAGTAACAATTTGCTGATTTGTAAAAGATTACAAATGACATTTGTTTGGTGCCAATATGAACAGTATTTTCACTGAACACAGCCGGCAAGTTAGGGTCACAGTTATATTTATGTAGGTTAGACAGTGTCATGTCATTTTTAAACCCTGGCTTATGTACATTTTCTACCAAGAGATTATCACATGCTAATTACATTAGAATAAGAAACCTGATCTCTGTCTGGCCTAGAAAAAAAGCATAGCTGGCGAGCTTCGCAGATAGTTGTGAAAACCGTATGTGGCTCCCTTCCTGGACAACAGATGATTTTTTGTCTGGGATGCCTGACGAATCCTCAGAGACCAGGACAATACAGTGCCTGCAGTGTGGCTCCAACCCTAAACAAACAGTCACAGGCAGCGTTCCTCTGTCGCTCTAATCCGGCACACCGCTGCAACGCAGGAGTGCCAAGGTCAGTCATTAGCACAAGCATGGAGAGACACGCCTCATGTGTGAAATTTCAGGCATCGGTGCCCCGAAACGCTCTCCGTCTTCACCTCCACGAATTGCCTTGAGACTCAACATTCAACAGTAGATGTGTGAGAAGTGTTGACCCGTAGACGTTGAACAGCAGCAGCGGTGAGATGCACAAACCAGATTGTGATGAAATGCTGCTTTTTTTCCCCCCCTCTTCTTCTTCTTCTTCTTTTTTTTTTTTTTTTTAAATCTCTGTTGTGAAACTTGTGGCTGAAAAAAGTGTAGCATGCCTGCTTGTGTGCCATATAACAAGCAGGCTGTAGTGGTGTCACCATAGTGGTATGCCTGTTCTATCCAGAGTGTTACAATAAAGATATTTTACCATTACTTTTTTTATTTTGCTTCTCTGTCTCTTGGAAAAATCCAAACAGCAGATTGCAATCGATGCAACTGCTCCTCGTCACATTGAGCAAACTTAATTAATTAATCTATTTTTGTTTTCCAAGTTAAGCTTATCAAAACCGACAGATTGTGAGACTTCTTTATCGCAGCGCCTTCGAGCTTCAGGCGGTTATCTGACCCTCGTTGTGCTCCTGTCGCGCTATTGTCACTGTAGGCGGCTCAACATGGCAACATGCTCTGGGCCGATCTGCTTTCCGCTCTTAGAATGATCCTTGTCTCGTGGCCAGCTGGGTCACCGCTTCCCCTATTTGGAAAAAGAAAAGGAAGAGAGCAGAAGAGAACAGGAACGGATGTACGTCAAGGGGGGGGATTGGAAAATGGAGCAAGGAGAGACAGCAAAGTTGATAAAAATGAAAGGAGACTGGAGCGGTATTTAACTGACAAGGATTTCCCATCTGATCTCTCTTCCCGAGCAACTCCAGCATTAAAGCGTCCCGTTATCCCTCGCTGGGACGTGCTGTCATGTGTTTCTGCGTGGCTTCGTCAGCAGAGATGTTCTGTTTCGCTGCACCAAACAGATATAGGTCCACGAGTACACTCAGTATGTTTAATATCGATCTATAGTACATCAACAGCAAGTGGAAAACCAATATTTACTACCAGAAAGAAATGTTATTCCCCATCTCATCTGTATGTGAATCATCAGCTGTGCATTTAAACTGACTCAGGCTCCCAGATTACATCTTCTTTTATGAATAGACACACCGCATGCAGGAGAGCGACAACTCAGAGTGACTCATTTTCTCAACATCTTATCCTGAGTGTACTATCAGATGTGCTGCTCTTTCTGCTCATTCCGCACATTCAGCTGCCGCTCCGTGCTTATTTATGTCAGTCTCAATGCTTTTCGTTTTGTGCGCGCCAGTTGATTTTGGCTCTGTTATGGGGTTTTTTTTAACGCTCATGTTTGTGCTTACGTGGGTTTTTTTGTTTTTCGGAGGTCAGGTTGGGTGAGCGTTCGGGGGCCTCGGCGCTGTGTTGGTATGAGAGCCACGCGGGGGCACGAACTAGGTCCACTCCCCGTCTCACAAACATGCTGAGCAGGCAGCTGGCATCTCCAAACACAAACACAGACGCACACATGCACAGAGGGAGGCAAGTTGCTAGGAGAAGATGTGCAACAGCCATCCCCGTGCGGGCCTAATGACTCGTGGGCCGCGAGGTTTTAGATCTAACTGGCTGCCTTCTTTTCACCCTTCTTTGAGAACGGTTAAAAATGCATTAGCAGGCAAACAAGCCATTTACCTCCCTCATCCTCTCTTGACAGCAATAAACAGGAGAAGTACGTGCTAATATAGCAAAGCATCATCGGTGATAATTACCTGGGAGGATGCGGTGGAGAGCTGGAGATAGCGTGCAGCCGCCTGAGGTCTAACACCGTTATCTCCATCAATGCACGGTGTATGTGTTTGCTAATTTGTACATATGTGTATGCTTACGTTGGCTCTGTATTTGTCTTTGACCACAGCATGCTGCCATGTAAGCACACATACAGTACAGTAGCACTGGCTTGAGGCATCTTTATCTCATTGTGTGTTGGGTTATTTATAGTGAGTCGGGCATTGAGCCAGATGTGTACCTTATTCACTGCACCGCTCTGTCCTCCAGCGAGGCTACACATGCTCGGCTGCCCCCGCTCCTCGTCTTAACACACATGTCCTACAGAGAGCATCTGTCACCAAACATATTGGCCCTCCAAACACCAGGGGGGCTCCATCATGCAAGATCGGGGGGGAGGGGGATAGTCGTATCTCTCAGGGGCATCAATGTGGGGCAAGAGCTAGTGGCCAGAAAAGAGGAGTTAAGGTCACTACTCGTGTACAGTAATGCGTCATGTCCACGTTGTCGCTTTATGATTCCCTTTGACTTTTCAGTCTGTTCGCCTTTAAGCCCCGAGACACAGAAAGGATAACTGACAGGGGAAAGCATGAGGGGTGTGCGAAAACACCGAGCACAAGTAGGATGGCAAAGAGGGAGCATTAAATTAGTCATAGAGAGCCAGTCAAAGTGTCAGAGGCAAATTATAGGATAAGGCTAAGCAACAAAAAGGGTAACTGAAGTTCTGCATATACTGTACAGAGACTATAAATATGTGAAGTGGCAAGAGCCATCTGAACGACGGGGAAGATTAGACCAAAACACAGATACTATAGCAGATTGGGCAAAGGCGGGTGGAAGATGGCAATAACTGACAGAGGAAGCAGTCTGCTGAACTTCCCCTACTTAAAAGATGTCACCGATTTCATTACAAATTAAACATTTTGCGCATAAAACAATGTGCTGATGCTACTGCTGGATTTAAAGGCTGTATAGGTGGTGGGATGGTGTCCAACAGCCATGATCTCGACATGAGTTAACTGTCATTGACATTTTTCATTGTAAAACTGTATGCTGTAGCCCACAGTGTGCAGGGTCATTTGTTCTATGAATCAGGTATCACTAAAGTAGTCACCTCAAGCCTTACCAACAGGGCATTTTAGCAGAAAAAATAAATAAATTGTGTCATTTATCGCATTTAATTATTTGTATGTTGTAATGTAAACAGAACTGTGAAGAGCTTTTTTCCACTGTATTGCAGTATTACCTAAGTGTAATATACAAATATTTATTTTCTATTGATTTCTATAGAAGCTCTGCTCCATCTTTACTGATCACTTTTGTCCTTAATAATACAGCTGCAGTATAAATTACAGATAATGAGGACTGACTGTTTTTTTATTAAAATGTCAGTCAGTTTGTTTTTGTGTTGTTATTTGAGTGTTTGTGTCCCACCTCCTTAACTACATATGATAAAAAAAATAGATTAAAAAATCTAGTTTATGTTGCAATAAGTAGCTTTTATTATGAGTACAGAAACCATGAAAGTATTCAAACCCCCTTGGAAATTTTTCTCTGTTATCGCTTTTTAACATTCAATCATTTTGACAGGATTTTTTATTTTATTATTTTGTAATGACTCTTTAAAGTCACAGTAGGAACAGATTTCTACACAGTCATGTCGATTATTTAAAAATAAAAGATGTAAAATAAAGTATTCACACTCTTTAGAATGACTCACTTAATTAAATATAGGTGCAGCTAATCAGTGCTAGAAGTCACACAGTGAGTGAAATTGAGATGGTCGGTGGACAGTGAATGCGTCTCAAATGATTGTAATGTAAAGACACCCGTATGTGGAAGGGCCAGTCACTGCTGAATCAGTACTTCTGGCTGTAACTGAACCAAGAAGACAAACAAACATTGTCATTGCACTTTTAAAAAATGTATATTTATAATTAATCGACAATAGTTTGTAGACACGTGTTTTCACATTGACATGGAAGAGTCTTTTTTCAAATAAAATTCACCAGGATGCAGTTTTGAAAAGCAATAATAGAGGAAAACTTAGATGGAAGGTGGATGTTTTTTATAGGCACCGTATATGTTTCCTGTGTGTTTGAAATCAGCGATGGTTAATTAGGCCGGGGACATTATTTTTCTGCTCTTATGGATGAATAAATCGATCCTTGAAACTTGCTTCTTTAATGTGCGCCCAGGGCTCCATTGTCTCGTACCCGATATTTTCAAGATGTTCAGCTAATGAACGTTTAGCTTCCAAAGTTTCGAAGAAAACAAGATGGGAAATGAGTTAAATTTGATAACTTTTAATTGCACGCCATCAATCACTGACAAAAAAAGTTTGCAAGTGAGCAGTTTGTATGCCGCTGCTCCTCTGACGTATCTTGAGTTTAAGCAGTGAAGCTGTAAATGTGTCTGTCTGTGCTGTTGTCAGGACGGGATTCACCTTGGCCATCTGGACACCTGGGCTCTAATCTGCCCTGCTAATTATCAGTAATCTCAACACTCATGCTTATCCCTGGTGCTGCAGTCCAAGGCATGGTTGGACTGTGGCAAGAGAGGAGAAGCAGGTGGCAGGGGGGCTGCAAGGGCTGATGGGGGTGCCAGGATGGGCTTTAGGGTGCTTAGGCAGGCTGGGTTTGGACTGTGGGAGCCAGGCAGCAGCTCAGGGGGTTTAAAGTAGGAGGAGATAAAGAGGAAGCACGTGGAGCAGGTGAATCAGCAGGACACTTGGACAGGATGTAGATTTGTGCAAGCCTGCGAAAATAAAAGAACATGGACTTTACTGAACTTCTTGAAAAACTTTCTCGGTTCGTTATTTCTTGATGACTTGCTCACAAATTTATTTCTCCTTCCCCCCCTCTTCTTTCTAACCTTTCCTCCCTTTTGTGCTTTTGCCACCCGGCAGCAGCTCTCCGGTCTCCAGCTGTTTACATGAGGCATTTCCTCTACATTATGTAGATTGACAGATTTGTAATTGCTCAGAGACTTGAGAGTGCACTCCAGTGATTTTGATATAGGCAACTATGCTTGTGCCCCAGCATGGAAAGTTAGTCAGAAAAATATAGTATTGCTATGACTGATTACATCCTTCCCTATATGTATTCAGTTGATGGCAATCAGAGAAAAAAAGACAATGAATGGGAAGACTGTGGGAGGTGAAGCTCACGCTGCCATTAGGCACCATACAGATCATTTCACAAGCAGAGTTGGAAATCTGTGTTGAATACGAGGTAATTAGATTAAAAAAAAGAA
>NW_007579132.1:0-5908 GCF_000690725.1 Stegastes partitus
CTTGCGGCTTTAATTGAACATGTTTCATTTAGGAATTAGCCAAAAAATAAAGCATTTTGCCCTAAATAGCTCTTCTAGAAAACAAAAAAGTCTGCATTCTTTAGCACAACTGAAAAGCCAAGATTGACTTTGCATGACAAAAACTATTTCCAGGTGAGCAGCAGGCTGTGTTTACACAGAGCAGAGAGGAGACGACCAGAGAGAATGAGAGCAAAATGAAACACACTTAAGCAGTAAAATAAATGCAGCGATATTCAAATTTGGAGTACAGAGGAGCATGTTGTTGGAAGATGCATTCAGCATGGTGAAACCTCTAACTAGAACTCATGTGCAAAAACAGAAATATATAGTGGCTGTAAAAACAGAAATATGGCTCATCAAATAGCCTCTCCAACACACAGATTGGTAACACCTGTAGACACTTGGAAAAGTGGTGTGCATGTGGATTCCAGCTTTCTCCACCTCTAGCTATAGTGATGATTTCCCCCATAGAGGTGCAGGAAAAATGAGCCCACAGTGATGAAAAACGGGGCTAATGGGGAAAAAACAAGATACTAATAAATATAAAAATACTTGAGGGTTCATGGGAGTAACATCTTGCTTTGACTGTCGCAGGTCCACTCCCACCTGCAGGCTGAGACTGCACAATGCAAGAGACCTAAACAATAACCACAATCAAATCTGTGCTAAAGCCCCTTTAATACATGCATTTTTAGAAACCTCTCAGCCATAAACAACAGTCTGTTTCATGTTGGCTGCCCTGTGATCCATGCAGGCTCCTGTTGTAAAGAATAGGGGTGAGATGTAGGTAGGTTTGGTGCTGATGTTGCAACAAACTGATGCTCAGGAACATGAATCCAGCCATGTAGCAAAGTCCCTTCTTGTATCGAGCTGCCACAGCATCCATCTCCTACTGGCTCTACCCACCTCAGTCATGTTGAGTTGGTCTTATGCCTGTTTCTCTTCAGTAATGACGATCTTTCTGTTTCTTGTTCTGGTGGGTTTGCATGTTGCCTTCTGTTGGTAAGATCTTTGCCACTTCCTCGAAAACGTATTCCTTTCATTTACGGTGAACGCTGCTGCTTTCACATCCTCCACAGAGGTATTGCAGAGGTTGGGGGATTGATGGTGGGCACTGGGACGGCACAACGAGGGCTAATCATGATAGAAAATGGAGGTGATTCACCGCCTGAGAGCTGCTTTAGCTCAGTGGCTTTCCTCTTCAGCAATCTCTCTCTCTTGCAGGGCTTTTGATGGATTTTGGTTTTCTGTATAAAGTCTGATCTCAAAGTCCTGTATTTTTCACTGTACAATAACCATAATACAGAACATGAAGCACCTCTCACACGTACAGGTGCAGCGTAATGGTCTGTTCGCGCTATCATCAGCTGTGGATTTGTTTGTGAAGCAGCTCATTTGGTAGTTAGAGTATGTTTACAAGGAGAAGTGTGTGCAGCCTTCAGTGGATTTAGACACATAAAACAGCCAGTTTCGCCTCATTCAGCTAAATTACCTTCTTTTCATTTTCCTATATCAGGAAAGTTGAATGAGAATTTCACTTCCTCACAGCAAATAAAAAAAGGCTTCTATCCAAATCGCAACTCTGTTGCTACTGTGCAAGTTCACATATCAGTCATCAGTAAACCTGAATGTTTACTGTTGCACTTCACTGCTGAACCTGCTGCTCTGATCAGATGAAAAATGAAAGTATGTGGATCAGTAGCTTGTGAGAGCAGAAGTAAACAGCCGACATTCTCTGGCTCTGCTTCATTCCAACAAGAGGAGGAACTTGAACTGGAAGAGGTTGAATAATGCTACTACATGCACGTTTTCTTTATCAGTTTGATGAGTTTTGATGCAATACTTTTGTAATGTTAGCCATCATACAGTGCCTAAAATGTTTTTAAAGTTCACCTTTTATTGCTTTTCAACATTGAATCATGATCAACTTAATTTGGCTTTTTTGTGCAAAGAAAAGGTCAATTAATTACAAATTTGAAAACATAAAATACGTGATTACAAAGGTATTAGCACCTCTTAGAGTGACTCACCGAAGTCAGCACAGGTGCAGCCAATTGGTGCTGGAAGTCCTACAGTGAGTAAAATGAGCATCGGAGTGCAGTGTGTGTGTCTCAAGGGATTGTGGTATTAGACACCTGTATGTGGAAGGTCCAGTCACTGCTAAATCAGAACTGCTGGATGTAGCTTCACCATGAAGACAAAGTAACACCCCAGGCAACTCTAAAATGTATTTTAAAGGTTTAAGTCAGGAGGTGGACAAAAGAAAACTTTCAAGACACTGAATATTCCTTGAAGTGCAGTTAAATCTGACATCAAGGAATGGAGGGAATGTGGCACATGTAGATCTGTCTAGAGCAGGCCGTCCTCAAAAACGTGCAAGGGAGGCCACCAAGACATCTATGACTTCTTTAAAGGACTTCCATGTTTCAACTGCTGAAATGAGAGAGGCAAACAATAACTTCTACCTGTTTTTCACCAGTCAAAGCTTTATTGGAGACTGGCACCGTTGAAAAAAGCCAAAAAAATTTTGACTTGAGTTCCCCATTGAAGACCCTGAAGTCAACTCAAAGAAGGTTGTCTGGGACGAGACCAGAAGTGAGCTTTTTGGCCATCAAACCAGAAGCTCTGTTTGGCAGACATCGAACACTGCACATCATCATAAACACACCATCCCCACCATAAAGCATGGTGGAGGCAGCATCATGATCTGGGGATGCCGCTGACAGCAGACCTGTAAAGGCAGAGGGGTTAATGAATGCAGCAAATGGGGAGAACCTTTGTTTTCTGTTAAGCTGCTGATCTAAATAATACAGCCAAAGCTACGCAGAAATGATTTAAGTACAATAAGCTGAATGTTCTGGAGGGGCGGAGTCAGAGCCCAGACCTCAATCAAACTCAGAATTCATGGCTGGACTTGAAGAAGGGCTGTTTGCTACCTGACAGAGTTTGAGCAGTTTTGCAAAGAACGGGATAAAACTGCTGTGTCTAGATGTTCAAGGATAATTAAGAAATGTTCACACAGGCTCACAGCTGTATTGCAGCCAACGATGTACCAAATACTAACTTAAAGGAGGTGAATCCTTATTTTATATTTTTAATGTTGATTAATTAGGAGCGCCTTGGTCCTGTGTATTCTCTCGCAGGTTCTTTGGCTGGGTGAGGCTTATTAACTGGGTTCACGTGACCAGCGTCTGTGGGTTATATAAGCCTTCCTGTCGAGTTGCCAAACCTTTCCCTCCTCTTCCACCCAGCCCTGCATGCTCATTGTCTTTGTGTTGTTTTGCTTATACTGACAGCATGCACCACAAATGAACCACTACCACACCTTATTGTGACTTTTAGTTTCTGTAATATGTTTCCTTCAGTTTTAGTAAAAACATCTTGGTGCATCTCATTCCTTTGTTGCAGCCTAAGAGCCAGTCGCAACATTAATTAATTGACATTACTGTGTAGAAGCTGGTTTTCACTTGCACGAAAAAAAATCTTCTTTTTTGTAAATTATTGTCCAAAAAAGCCAAATTTTATTGACCATGCTTCATTGTTGAAAAGCAATTGATGGGGAAAGTTCCCAAGTGGGATGAACACTTTATTCTGTTTCTGTTTGTAGCAGACTGAGACAGACTGCAGCTGTAAAAACCCTGTCAGGAACTGAGCGATGGTCAGTTTTATCGTGTCTGAATTCAAATGTTTATGTAAATGAATAAACATTTGAATGAATAATGACCAGAGCCAAAACATTTTAGTATCTTTCAGTTACTGTCTCTTCTTGGGTGCCACGCCTTATTTCCTATCTGTAGGGAAACTCAGTGTACTGTTGAGGTAATTTAACGCTGTTTTGCAAAAGCAAATGGCGAGGTATTAGGAAACAGATTGATAATATGGGAACAGGGCGGCAATACGAAGTGGGCAGCGCACTTTTGGTTGTAGATAATTTGATTTTGGGCCAAAAAGTCCCTTTTGTGCCAGGACCTCCTATCAGGTTAATTTATTCATAGGCGCAGAAACTGCAGCAAATTTTGATTTAAAGCAATAAAATCCCCCCAAAAATGATGAAAAGGGGTATAGAGTGGTGTTATCAAGAGTTTCACATTCAAAAGAGCTCAATAATAATCTCAGAAGTGATCCTGCTGTGAGGGTTCATGGCGTGATAAGAAGTAAAATGAGACATTCAGACTTGAAGAGAGACTCTCGTGGAAAGTGACCCTGGAGTTCATGAGCAATTCTGTTCAAACTTTCATCTCCAAACCAATGAGATGGGGGAGAGGAGACAAAACACTGCAGGGGTGATTATCTGAAAGGACGCGAATGAATGAAATGAGAGACGAAAAAAAATGTGCACGAAGAGGAGGATGTCACACAGATTTAGTTTTGATTTAACGGCGTAAAAGCCGGGCAGAGTGGAGAGCTGTTAGGAGAATATGAATGAAGCATCACACAGCGCTCTCACTGATCAGACTGAATTCATTGTCACATTCTAAGTATAAGAAGTTCTTTCTGATTTGCTCATTTTTTAAAATTTAACTTTTATATTTTCTTTGCAGTAGATCATGAAATATGTTGTTTAATGCATACAGTTAGGTTGATGCACAAGCTTCACCTGTAAAATCCATCAGAAGGCGACACAAAACAAACACAAAGATGCAAAATGGCCACAGAAATACTCAAAATAAGCACAAAGACACACAACATGACCACAAAGAGATTTTAAAAATTGCATGCAAAACAAAAAATGAGACACAAAACTGAGACCAAGTTGTTTTCAGACACAAAGCAGCATAAAAATCATTTAAACAACATCCTTAAGATACAAATGGTCAGAAAAAGACACAAATAACTAGAATGTGACACAAAACTAACAAAAGGGAACAAAAAACAACAAAAATGAAACAATGTTCTAAAAAAAAATGAGACCCAGAACAATACCAAAGAGACACAAATGACCACAAAGAGATACAAAACGACAAAAGTGAGACAGAACAAGACAGAAAGATGAAACACCCAAGATTAGACACATGACAAAATGAGCAAAATGAGACACAAAACAACTGTAAAAAGACACAGAATGGCAAATCGGAGATACGAAACAACAAAAATCAGACACAAAACAACCACAAATATGCAAAATGATTCCAGGAATATTTAAAATTAGCACAAAGAGATAAAAAACAACCAAAATGAGACAAAAAGAGAGACAAAACGACCACAAAAAGACACAACATGAAACATAATACAACAAAATTGAGACATAGAACAGGCACAGACACAAAATGACCAAGATGGGACACAACACAAGAAAAATAGGCAGAGACACAATCACCAAAATGAGACAAAAAAAACCAAAACAGCAACAAAAATGGGATGCAAAATGATTTAACTGAGACACTAAACAAAAACTGGGGGTCTTTCTGCTCTGTTGTTTCATATTTGCTCCGTTGCGACGCCTCAGATTAAACCAGCAGATACATAATCAAACAATACAACAACTTTTGCCTTCTTTACTCTGCTTTTGTGTTTGAGTTTGTAGCAACAGCCAGATTGTGTTTTGCAGGCATACACATGTTGTAAGTTGTTAAAAATGATAAATAATCATCTGTTTTCTGATAACATTTTAAAGCAGCGCTGATCTAAGTTCTTGGCATGAGTCAGAGAAGTCTTGGCAGTGGTATGAAGAGCTGCTGCTGCTGCTGCTGCTGCTGGGAGTTTGCTTTGTTCTTCTGCCCTCTGGAGGCCACAGGCATTTGCTGCATCTGTGGAGAGTTCATTGTGGTTGTAGCCAAACTAAATGCTTTTCTACACACAGCTGGGCTGCTTTGCATAGTTTCACATTTTCTGTGGTGAAATAACTGGGAACAAAGGAGTTATGCTTAGAATTATTTAAATACTGAAT
>NW_007579132.1:6325-16750 GCF_000690725.1 Stegastes partitus
CTTTGTTCTTCTTTTTCTTTTTTTCTGTACCTTAACAAACCAAGAAAATTCCAAAATCATTTACTATTTTTTCAGTACTTAATATGCATACATTTTGTTTCAAATAACAAAACATATCTTTAAAATAACAATATTTTTCACTGATTTGAATACTGTAAAGAAAATTGTGTAATTTCACAGCCAAACTTGAAAAGAACAAGATTTCTGATGTGGACATTATTGATTGGATTGGACTGCTTTTTATAATTATCATGTAAATTAATATTTTTTCAGTGCGTTAACTAGATGTTATCTATACTTCAACAAAACAGAGAAAACTAGTAAATTAACAGCTTAGAAAATTAATCACAGTTTTTCAATCTGTAATTGCATAATTTTTCTTTCAAATTATGGCAAATATCTGCAATATAACAACACTTTTTGTTGATTTAAATACAGTGAAAACTGTAATTTCATGATCAGATGCAGCAAAACAGCTATCTACTATTTCTGAAAATAAGATAAGATAAGATATGCCTTTATTTATCTCACAGTGGAGAAATTCAAAATGTTGTAAGTTGTTGTTTCAAGTTGTTGTAAACAGCAGTACACACAGATACACACATATTAGAAAGACAAAATTACAAATACGAAGTAGTGCAAACATAAGTATAAAAATACATATATAAAAAAAAGATAGTTGCACTATCCTTTTTTTTGCAAGCAAATAAATTTATATATATTTATTTTCTTTGCTTGCACTGTTCTGTATATATATATATATAGGTCTGTATTTATTAGCAAATTGTTCAATAATTTTATTGATTATCTGTAATTTCGGAAAACAATAAAAGTGTATAAAAATAAGAGCTAAAAGTTGTTTAGAACTGTGAATAAATAAATAAATAAATTGGGTGCCGCACAGAAGGGGGCGCTGCTGCGACAAAGGCGAGCGCCGTCCGTCTTATAAAACTACAGAAGAAGAAGAAAAAAGGAAGCGGGGGAACCAGGAAGTAGGGCTGCAGAGAAAAGTCTGCTGTCCTTAAAAGGCTGTGTTTTCTACCTTAGCGGGGTTTCTAGTCGTATCCACAATGTCTAAAAACACAGTGTCCGACCGCTTCAGGAAAGTAGACGTAGATGAATACGACGAGAACAAGTTCGTGGACGAGGAGGACGGAGGAGAGAACCAGGGAGGACCGGACGAAGCAGAAGTGGACGGTCTGCTCAGACAATATCCTTTAGCGGGGTTCAGCGGCGTCAGCAGCCGCTAGCTGTGACACCGGGGTCGGGCAGCAGGCTGAAGGCTACACGGAGGCCTGGATGTAGGTTTAACTCCAGTGCTTCTCAGTGTATTGTTCTAAATTCAAAATGGCTCATATTACTTCGTTAAAATGATGCATGGGTGACATTTACGTGGCACATTTTTTTGCATGTAGCGGCTCGTTTTCGTGGAGTCGCTGTCAAAAAGTGGTTTCCGGGTGTCAGACTCAGCAGGAGGGTGTGGCCCCTTCACATATTTTAGTCCTCACGTTAAGAAAATGGGCGTTTTTGAACACATTTTGTGCTCTTTATTTGCCCCAGGTTTATGTGCTAAATAACTAGTTTGCTGTAAAGTTTTTGGCAGTTCAGTGCCTTCACTGTTGCCAGAAAAATGAATCATTAGCTCAGTGTTATGCCCCGGTCTAGGGGAACCTTGAGCATAGCATTGATGTTGCTCCACACCAGTCTCTCCACCTCGAAGAAGGCCAGCCACAACAAGTCAGGTAACAAAAGATGAGCAGTTTCTTTATTTTTATCAAACAAGGAGGGGAAACAGGCCAAAACAACAAACAAAACCTATCCTACCTTACTCCTGACTGCCAGAAAAGAAAAAGCAAATAAAAGACAACAATCTTACCTACCTAATAACAAAAAAACAGGAGAAAAGGTACAAAAGAAAAGGGCCTCTCCCTCCTACTCTGCTCTCCAAATATAAGTGTACGAAGGGTCACCACAGGACTCAGGATCTGCTTTCAAACAATTCTGTACAAGCACACGACTGCTGCGTCCTCCTGAGGTGCAGTTACACGGGTCTGCTGGCTTTCCCAGAGGTGGTGAGGCTGGAGGTGAGGAGACAGGACCACAGCTGGCGGGCCGTTTAAATACTGGGTTGGCCCGCCCTCTGACCAATGGTGTGGCTGGAAATCGGCGCGGCAGCAGGTGAGCCAGCCAACCCGGGGTCACCACCTGCTCCTAATTCATTCGTTCCACCACACTCATGCACACACACACTCACACTGGGGACAGACACAAGCAGCAAAACCACAAAACACCACAGATGACCCGCACAGGGTCATAACACAGGTGTCAAAAAGTGATCCTCTGCCAAAACCTGGCTGCTGTCGGTGGGATCGAGGATCTACTTCTTCAAGCTGTACTGCAGGTATATCTACATCAGGGCTGCAAAATTAAAGATTGCAAACATTTTCTGTTATTTTCTCCATCAGTTGATCAGTAATTTGGTCTATAAGTGGGTCAGGAAATGGTGTAAAATGTCAGTGAGTATTTCCCAAATCAAAGTTGACAAATTGTTTTGTACACAAACAGTATTTAGTTTATTGTAACAGAGGAGGATAAAAAAAACAGAAAATATGCACATTTAAGAAGCTGCACTCAGAGAATTTAGACCTTTGTTCATGAAAAATGACTCCTACCAGGTAATTGAGTAACAAAATAGTTGGCGATTAATTAATTAATTAATAATTTCAGTCTACAGCTGCTTTTACGTGGATCAAACAGTCACACCATGCAAGTTCACATAAATTTATAGTTGTGTGTGTTTGGGAAACGCTAATATTTCTTGTCGCTGATGAACTGTGGCCCAAAACATGTAATTTGAGCTGATTATAGGCAAGATTATGGTATTACTTCCAACCTTTTTGCTGTGTGTGTTGGTTTGTTTAATATACTTGATTAGATTGTAATTAATAGGAGTTACAGATGGATTTAATATAGAGAGGAATGATCTCTTTTGTCGTTATCATATGAGCTATAATCTTTAAAATATAACCCACATAAATGGCTTTAGGTCATTTTAGTGCATCTAGACATCCATCCATCCATTATCTATACACAGCTTAATCCTCACTAGGGTCATGGGGGGCTGGAGTCTATCCCAGCTGACTCAGGGTGAAGGCAGAGGACACCCTGGACAGGTCACCAGTCTATCACAGGGCTACACTTAGAGACAGACAACCAAGCACACTCACATTCACACCTACAGACAATTTAGAATCACCAATTAACCTCAACATGTTTTTGGACTGTGTGGGAGGAAGCCGGAGAACCCGGAGAGAACCCACGCTGCACGGGGAGAACATGCAAACGACATGCAGAAAGATCCCGGGTGTCCTCACTGGGACGCAAACCGGCGACTTTCTAGCTGCAAGGCAACAGTGCTAACCACCGAGCATCTTGCAGCTCCTGTATCTAGAACATTTCGGTCATAATGTCGGGCCTGCAGTGACCTTTTAGGAAGTAGAAAATTGCATTAATATGAGTTTAATCAGTCCTTTAAAACCATTTCAACACATAGAAACAACTGGATTGGTTGTAGTCCGGTGCACGGAGCAGGTAAAATAATGCAGAGACCTGAGAATACTTTCAAAAGAAATCATGACTGTTTGATCCAGATAAAAGCGGCTGTAGATTCAGATGTATAAACTGGGTGATGCAGCTTTAAATTACCGCCTGCAGGCCCCCTAAAGCTTTTATGTCTAATTAATTTCCCTAAATGCTAATTAGTGAGAAATTTACAGTTTTCTCAATGTCGGATTTCACTACAGGCAAGATAAAGACTAATTACAAATTTTGCCTCACTACCTACATATATTAACTCTAACGGGTTCTCCGTTCTCTAATCCTGCTTCTGTGACTTCTGTGTGTCGACGAATGAACACAAGGAAACGCACACAAAAACTCATATGTATTGTTTAGTCATTAGAATGCTGTATATCTGCAACCAACAAATATTTTCACTAGTTCTGTCTCATCTTTTAAGACAGTGTATAGAAAATAATTCAGCAGGTATTATACACATATGATTAGCATGATGTGTCGAAGCACCGCCACTAAAAGCTCAATGTAGTGCTGGTAAAGGCATGAGGGGCAACAATCAGTGAATCAGAGTTAGATTAGGGTTTACATCACCAATATTAGATTTCTAACGACTTAGATTTCTTAGCTGCCGCACCAACCTGAAACTCAACAGTTAGCGTAAGGAGCTGGTGAGACAGTCATCGTTCTACTCAGAGACTTGTGGTTACGTAAATAACTAACTATAGCCCCCGTACATGGGTCACCCACCCAACCCGTTGAGCTATCCGGCCACCCTAATATAGTTCGTTTTATCATATTCACGCAGCCTCTCTTCCTTGGATAATTAATCAATTGATTTATTAGTGTTTAAAATGCCCCAAAATAGAGAGTTTTCCTGGCATTTATAGAAATGTGTCATAAAAAACCTGCAAAAGTAGCCTCTGAAAAGATGAAACAACTGAGTTTTTGATGTTTTTTAATCGATAAATAGAATAAAATTATCGTCCATGATCAGTAAATTTCATCAGCTACAGATGACTGATTGGTTTCTGTATTGGAGGATCAATGGGGCCCAACAACAAAGTTCTGCTCAGGGGGCGATGCTGTAATCACGGGTTTTATCATTTACTGCTCTTATTGTGATTCTAATACAGACTTGAAAGCACAGCAAAGAACATTTAAAACAAAGTCCAGACTGTCTGTTCCCTCACTCTGCAGTAACAGCGACTTCCATTTATCTGGAGTTGAAACAGGGAACCGACACGTATCTCTGTCCTCTGTGTTTGTTCCTTGACTGATGTTCTTTAAGGGGAACATGAATGGAGCTCTACAGGCTGTACTGAAGAACCCTCCAATCAACACCAAGAACCAGAATGCTAAGGTACCAGTGTTTCCCTTTAATACATCTTCTCCACTTTGAATGACGATGTTCCTCACTTGTTGTTTATTGTTGTTGTGGATCACCAGGTTAATTATTTCAAGCATGAGCAAGTTCACTGGAGTGTTTTCATGATTTTATATTGTGAGAAGACAAAAAGTGACACAAAACACAATCAGTGAAAAGGTTCTAAATGGATGAAAACAGAAACTCCTTCAGTTGATTCATGTCTTTCACGATGTTTTTGTGATGGAGGAAGTCACGTTTGTTTTAAGATTTGAAAAAGACCAATGTAAAAGTTGCTGGGAACCCTGGATTAAGTAAGAACCATTTATTCAGACTTTATCCAAACTAACAGGAGATACTTCAGCTCTCTGAGGTGAGCTCTCACAGCTACTCCTGTGGAAGTGGTCCAGATGAGTTTTTTGTTTGTTTAAGGATTTAAAATAGTTTAATGTGATTTTTCACATGTACATCCACTCCTTCCTTTCTTCAACCACATTTTATTTATTCATTTTACCTAATCTACTTTTATTTATTTCTTTTGTCTCTTTTTCTTTCTTGCTTTTTGTATTTCTTTGTTAATTGCTCTTATTTTTTATGTCCATTGTCTCTATTTAGTGTTTTATTTTTTCGTCTTAACCGTCTTTTTTTAAGTGTATTTTTCTTTTTCCTGCTCCTAATTTTACCTACTAAAAATGTATACTTATTTCTGTATTTATTTATTAGTTTTTCTTTCTTTCTACTTCTTACGTTCTTTGGCCTTAACTTCAATTATCTTTATTTTTATTTTTAAATGTACATATGCATGACTTTCATACTACATACATACCTCTATGGATTAAAGTAGGAATATACTGTTTTCTTTTTGTTATTCTAATGTCATTCTCCTGGCTTTACATATTTAAAATAGAAATTTGGCGACATTGTGTTACATAATAAGTATATCTCAAAAAGCTAAAATAACAACAGTAAAAATCAGCAGCCAGCCATCAAGACAGTTTTCTTCATTCTAACTATAGGTGAGGTTTCCCTCAGTATTCTGTTTTCCAAGAAGGCTGTGTCACTTTGGCCTCATCACAAGTACTAATGTGTGTGATAACCTGATCAGATCATCATTACTGGTTTAAGCATGTGTTCTCATTTAATGTCAGCTTTTAATAGATCTGCGTTCGCTAATGTAGGAAGTACTTTAACAAAAAGAGGAATAAAGACAGACGTCAGTTTTATTCTGAGGATGCTGCTCAGTGACAATGTCAGATTCTGCATTTTAGCACGTAATAGGAACATGTAACAGGCGATGCTGCAAACACAAACTCCAACAGAACTTAAAATTGGCAGTTCAAATAAGAGTATGACAACACTTAGTATTTACATTTCTGCATTTTAGCAAAGTGCAGTGCTGTTTCCCTCATTGAAGAGTTCTTCCAGCTCTTGACGTCTCTCCCTAATTTCTGGAACTTTGGTACTGACGTTTGTAAATGTACAAATATCCCAACATTTCTGTTTTCATGCCGTTCATACTTTTCTAATTTAAACTCCCATGTAAATTGGATGCATAGATGGTATGCTGACATATATTGGAGCTCACTGTGTCTCTTATTTGTCATTAGAATTCACTTTCTGTTATGTTTTGATCTGAAAACTCAGCTGCAGAACAGCGTCTGTATTACAGCAGATCATTTAGCTTCATGTTGTCTAACAGACTGTTTTCTCCCTGTATGTGTGTGTGTTGGTTTAGGAGCGAGCAGAGCTACTGGTGGTCAAAGTGCTGAGTAGTTTTAAGAGCAGCGACATTGAGAAAGCTGTGGGCTCGCTGGACAAAGCAGGAGTAGACCTGCTGATGAAATACATCTACAGAGGCTTCGAGAAACCATCTGACAACAGCAGCGCCGTCCTGCTGCAGTGGCACGAAAAGGTAAAGAGCTGGTAACGATTAAAAATGTATTCAGCCTTGAACTGAAACAAAAATAACATGCTGCCACAGATGTGTAGCAGTTTCTACCAAATTATTAGCCTTGGAAAAAGCCAAGTTTTATATCGCAATCTATGTCTTATGTATACAATTGTGGCTAAAGTCTGGATTCATGTTGACGGCTGAACAGCACAATCCAAACTGTTGAACCACAATTCAAAAGCAATGTCATGATTATCATAAAATGTCTATTTATTACTACTTTTGTCAGCTTAACTTATTTCCGTGACAGCTGTTTTTTTTTTTTTCTTTATTGGGAGGCTATGAATACAGTTGAGGACGACTGTAGCTCAGACTGTAGTTCAGAAACTTAACTTTAACAAGTTGATCGCCAGCTTTGTGTGACTGTTCAGCCTGACTGTAGCTGTTAGGTTTAGTCAGCAGCATTCTGGGTATTTTGAATGTATTTCATACCTCAGAGACCTACACGATGAAGCACGATCAACATACCCAGGATGCCTTTTCATGATCGGGCTTCACTAAGCTTAACAACAGCCGTCCTTCAGAGCAGATCAACTGGAATGAAAGTTTTTACAAACGAAGGGTAATATTGGAAAAACATGATGAATGAAAGCTGCAAAAAAAAAACTGCAGCGAGTCATCATCAAGCATCACAAGATTATATAATGAACTTACAGATGTGGTCCCTTTATTCCACGCACGAAAAACACCAAATATTGAATGACTAAATAACTAAGTAGTAAAACTGTTTCCATGGTGACGTGGAGGATGAATTCAGTAATCTCACATTCAGTGTCAATTTTCTTTTTTTAGTGTGTAAGACACTTTAAGTTTTATTCTTTCCGCTGGGAGCAAGTAAAGAACAAATAGAAAAACGTCATTCAAACTGATAAGTACACTTACTGCAAATCTTATAAGGTCAACAAGCAATCCTTTAAGGCTTTAGTCACTTTCTGTTTGAAGATTATATCACACCACAAAGGCAGATAGAACAACGACATGGCTTTAAAATCACTTGCAAACTCTGACACTTCCCTCTCGCTATGTGTGCACCGAGCTCCACTGAGTCTCTGAGGAACAGTGATGCCGTTTTTCAAGAGAACTGATTGGTCGGTTTGCACTTCAATACGTGTTGATCTCTTATTTGGTACATAACCTGCTCAAGGGCAAGAGTTCAGCATAAGTTGCCATGGAGATATGACCTGTGAACGAGCATCATGGTGCAAAAAAAACTAGGGATAAGACAGATTATCATCATTATCACAGTTAGCAGCGTCCTGATTTAATCACTCCTGTTTCTATTTGACATTTACAGCCCTTCATAATGAAGAGGCCTAGTTGTGTATGGCAGGTTCTCTGCTATCAAACGCTGTTAAAACATTACATTTAACATGCATCGCTTCCAAATATCAGTTATCAGCCTTTCTTGATTACCAATAATTGACATCGGTATCAGCCCTACAAAGAACCCAGAGTTAAACCTGAAGTTACCTCACTGACCTCAAACCCTGCCTCACAGTTCGGGCTTCAGGTTTCAAATCGCATGTAAATGAGCATCCTTGGAGTTGAGGCTTAATGAATTCCATGTGTTTGTGTCCTCAGGCTCTGGCCGTGGGAGGCGTCGGCTCCATCGTCAGAGTCCTGACTGCCAGGAAGACGGTCTGATGATCCCAGAACCTGCAGAGTCCAGCTGTAAACAGACATCAGTCAGTCACCAGAGCTGACTCTCTGTTTGTGGACTTTTATTTTTGTACCGGAGCTGAGCGTCGTTCTGATGCACTTCTTTCCTCCTTTTTGTTTTTGTTTTTTTTCCCCCTGCATTCACTCTTTTCACTTCCAGCTCTGGGATGTAGGAGTGCTGGCAGTCAGGCAGGGAGATGCTGGCACCTCACACTGTCTGTGCTCGCCAGCTTCGCAGAGAGAAGCTTCACTCAGACACAAAGCAGCTCCTTCGCTTCTTCAAACTGCTTCCCGGCTGCTCTGCTCCTGCTCCTCCTCCTCCTCCTCTTCCTCCTCCTCTTCAGCTTTCCTGCTTCTCCTTCCTCCTCCGCTCTGGAGCCTTTGACTCATCCAGGTTGAGGAAATGGAAAAGATGGATGGACTGTCATTGACTGGTGTTTTCCCGCCTTTCGCCCGGTGCATGCTGGGAGTGGATTTATTTTTACCCAAACCATTCTAACTTTCTGAACATGTTTGTTCATTGACTCTCTTTTTTTTTTTTTCTACTTACACCAGAACCATGCTGTTTTGTTGAGCCTGAGCCTTCAGGTTGTACTGCTTATAGTGATTCTTTTTTTTTATCTGAAACAAGAAAAATAAAGTGCTGAACCTGAACAATGACTAAGTATTTACAGTGTGTACTTTAAAAAGAAACGTTTCTCCTTCAGTTTAACCTCTTTATACATGTAAATATGCTGGTTAACAATGTGTGTAAAGCTGCCATCAATGCAAACAGAAGCTACTCTGAGGAATCTTTTTCTGTTCACAACATAAATCCATGTTGTTTCGTAGTTTTTCTGTAGAAAACTGTGTCCAAACTGTTCACTGTTACTGTATATAAACATATTAGTGTTACCATAACAATGTAAGTCCACTTTTCTTAGGCCTAACTTTAATTTCACATTTTTGTTCTTTAATCAACATCACAATTCATCAACTTAATACGGAAACGGGTTAATATGAGACGTAAAATGCACAAATTTTAACTGTTTACTGTCCATTGCCCCACTGAAAATACTGTGAAGTCCTGTTTGGTGCTTTTGATAACACTGACAATAAGTTACTCTGAACACACAGATTCAGGTTTATTGTCCAAACAGAAAAAAAAATGCAGTATACAGGTTCCACACACACAGACAGCTAATCAGACACACTGGTACCAAATGAGACGGGAGTGCAGCTCTGACCCACTCCCATCACGTGAAATGCGTCGCTTTCTCTCTCCTAAAACTGAAAAAAAATAAAATAAAATCTGGGACGTCCCACGTGGGCTGAAAGTGTCAGCTACTCTGTCGCAGTAGGATAAGACCAGTTGGCACATTATCAAAACAAAAACTATCATTAAATAATAAGTTCACTCTTGACCAAACAATTCTCAGACAAAATATTAATTGATCGAAGTCCACGTCGCAGTTAATTTTGGATTCATCTCCATAATAACTGCGCGAACGCTGCCTGCTGATGAGAGCTCAGGAATATTTATTTGCCTTTTTTTTTTTCTCCTCAGTTAACTGGTTTTGTCTATAAAATGTCACAAGTAAAAAAAGAAAAATGTCTGGAGCCCAAGGTGAAATATTTACATTTTATTCACCCAACAATTCAAAACCCAAAGACTCGGATCAGGCAGGAGCTAGAAATTATTGTTGCTTCGTTTTTTGCTTTGAAAAAACAAAAACAAAAAAAAAGGTTTTTAGTTTTAACTGAGATGTTCCAAACTGGATACAGGAAAACTGTAAAACCAACTGCAATCTATGGAAGACCAATTCTGCAAGTACATTAGAATTTTAGATTTTTTTAAATTATGTACAGGATAAATCAAAATTAGGTACTTTTATCG